>NW_006256838.1:263480-290528 GCF_000478725.1 Eutrema salsugineum | reverse complement strand
TATGTCCCAAAACCAACCTACACTCCACCCACCAAGCCATACGTCCCAGAGATTCTTAAAGCCGTTGATGGCATCATCCTCTGCAAAAACGGTTACGAAACCTACCCAATTCAAGGTATAATACATACTTAAGCCTCCTAACTAAATATATATGATAATAACATAATTCACCAATCAACAAAATCGGTTAATTAAATACATGTAGGAGCAAAGGCAAAGATTGTGTGCTCCGAGCCAGGTTCATACGGGAAGAGCAACAAGGAGGTTGTGATTTACAGCGATCCAACTGACTCTAAGGGATACTTCCACGTGGCTTTGATCCACATCACCGACCTATTTCACTGTCGTGTCAAGCTCTACACATCTCCGGTCGAGACTTGCAAGAACCCGACCAATGTCAACAAGGGTCTCACCGGAGTTCCGTTGTCGATGTACGGATACCGTTACTACTCTGACAAGAACTTGAAGCTCTTTAGCGTCGGACCTTTCTACTTCACCGGTCCCAAGGCTGCTCCCACCACTCCCAAATACTGATCATGATATCGTTCAATTATATGGTGATGGTGTTGCATGCATTATATATGAGGTCGCTTTAATCAATTTATTATTTGGAAACTTTTTCCATTAAAATGTTCTTATGTCTATTTGTACTGATTTCATTTGATTCGTTGCATTACATTACCAATGCAATCTATTTTTTGGTTATGCTTTTTTTCATAATTATTTTAAGAGGAATCTTTGTTTGATTCATGCGACTGCTTATCTATATAATATTAATAATAATTTTGTTCCTGATCGATGATATATAAAAGTTACCACTGTGTCTGAATGTATAAACAACGATTTGTCTCTCTTTATAAACCCAATATAAACAATATAGTTTACGAGTGTAATGCGCTATAGTCATTAACCATAGATTGATTGCACGGTATAATTAAATAACTGATTATATAGAATATTCTAGTGCTCAACATCACAAGCACTCTTTTATTCGTGCAACCATGTGTCCATGTCTCGCCATTGTATATAGCATTATAGAGTTAGTATTCTTAATTTCTTATACTGCCTTGTCAAGTTTAATGCCGCACCACCAATTAGTTAGTTAATATATAATAATTAAGCATCGTGCACTACGGTATTGTTGCAAAATTATTCTAAGGTTAATGTAGTCAAGGTTATTGTCGGGATTTTTAGGTTTGTCCAACTTTCTTATTACAGTATGATATTGTATGTTCGAAATACATCAGAACACACACATGTCACATGTATGTTCTTTAGGCTCAATATTAAAAAGTGTCATACTAATTAGAGCTGAATCTGATTTTTATATAAAACCATTTTTGTCTGATGTGATTTAGATTAACCCCAACAATTTTTATATCAGATGAAGGATCATACAAACTCCTTGACCTTTCCTCCAACAAAACATGATATCCATATTGTACCGTTAACGAAATCATCTCGAAAACTCCTTTCCTACAATAACGATGCCAGTCTACAGCCAAATCTACAGCCATTTAGGTCAAATATTGTGAATGATGTTTTCCAATTCTCTTTTCTAACAATATTTGGGGTTATAGAAAGAAAAGAAGAGAGTCAAATACGTTATATAACAACAACAAAATTTGGTCGACATGTTATATCAATATCCCTTATAATAAAATTGGTCGTTCGTCCCCACCAATCAATTTGAAAAATTGGAGACATGTGCATGAGAAATAGGTTTTTTAAAGGTGCATGAAAATTGGTCGTTATAATTTGTTTTATAAACGAGTATGAAATTAGATCAGATTCCACTTCCAATTTTAGTTCTATACCCATGCACACGGCACGCGAGTTTGTCGGATGGTCCCACAAAGATTCTTGAGTCCACGTCAGTTTGTGTACGTGTCACTGTGTTATAACTCCTCCCTACCAATGTGGATACTCCCTTTTAAAATAAATCTTTTAAAATTGTTTTTTTTTTCTTTTTCGGAAAAAATGTTTTTTTGTTTCAAATTATATATCGTTTTTCTATGTCTACCAAAAAAAAAATTATCGTTTAATATTTTTTAATACAAATTGAATTTTCAATTGGTGCTTGACTTGCTTCATTTGTATTTTGTAACTCGTAGCTTGCAAATAAGTAACCACGGTTGGCGGAAAAACAAAATCGTGATTTTTTTATTATTAAATACATTCACTGACATTAAAAAAAAACGTCCACTGGAAATAACATTATGTTAACATTAGAAAATAGAAAATATATATCAATTAGCTAGTATTTGAACTACTAGCTAGATTCATAGTTCAAAGAAGTAACAAAAAAAAACTATGGAGCAATGAGTTCACAACCGGGAACATCAGAATTCTCAGAAATTTTGAAGGGTTTGTAACTACTACATTGTAGCATATGCGTTTTCCCAGAACACAATTATACATGTCTAACAATTTTACGGTTGGAGCAACATTTGACTAAAACGGTAATGAGTCAAGGTTTACAAATCTATTATATAAAAGTTGGGTTGTGTCTCACAATCTTGACACATCAGCATCTATTATTTTGACATATCAGATTTACAAAATAATTTATAATTTATTTTATTAATTTTTAATTTGTTTAGAAAACACCAAAGTCATAAACCATTAAATACAATATAAAATAATTTATAATTTATTTTATTAATTTATAATTTGTTTAGAAAATATCAAAATCCTAAATCATTAAATACATTATAAAAGACTTTCAAAAACAGTAAACTTCTCATCTTCTTGTATTTTTTTTTGTTACAATTCTTCTGCTTCGATTTTAGTGAGAAAAAATAAACCATTACTTCTTCTTATTTTATTAATTATTGATGAAGATGGTCCAACAAAAAAATCAAATGTAATTTGAGAAAACAAAATAATCAAGTGCACAATCTCTTAAAAGGCTAATGAATTTCAGAAAGTCAACAACATAAAGTTATGAAACTAAAAGCGAATTATCATCTCTTTGTTTATAACCTGCATTTGGATTACAAATATTTTAAGTTTGTACGTTGCCTTCAGATTATAAATCTTGACAAATCCTTGTTCTGTTGTAATCAAACTTATTTGTATGCTCAAAAATCCAAATAATATCCCTTTAAAAGGAGTCAAGAAGGTGAATACAACATATCTAGAGAAAGAAGATATTTTAGTTGTAATAACTAATGACTAAGGAATTTTTATTTTGTAAAAGTCGTCTTTCTCTCATGCAACAAATTATTGGGAAGTACTTGTAAAATTTACCAATACGTCTCTCTCATGCATAAAACTTCACAACTTTAGATGTAAAAACCAAAATTTGTAACCAATGAAGGGACTGATAAATCCTATTTAATTTAAAAAGTTTGAAATAATACAACTAAAATCACGGAAGTAAGTAACTATTTTGGAAAAAAATTTAAATAAAATAAAAATCCTATAACTGTAGAGTTTGGATTTTAAAATTATTTTTTCGTATTTTAGACCTTTCAGGCGAATTTCATAATTGTAGGATTTGGATTTTTTTTTTAATTTTTTTCAATTTCTATATGTATTTTGCCTAAAGTAGTAGACTTGGGCTTATATGCCAATTTTCTGTACCAAAGTTTTCTATTTTTACATAAAGCAGCCCAAAAAGTAAACAGATGTCAAGAGGATGAAATCGTGTGACCAAAACCTCGATCATCTTTTCAAACATGCAAATGTTCTTAAGATTTAGCATATGGAACTATGGAACCATAAGACGCCACTTTGAGAAAATTTGGGCTGATAGTTTTTAAATTCACTTTAGTTAACGAATATTAAATTTATCGATTAAATTCAAGTGAAAGATTTTGCATAGAAGACTATTTCCAACGTGAGATCTATAATGATTTCATACTAAAAACTTAGTGAAGAAAAGTGGTCATGGGTTTAATACAATTTGGGATATCATAGTTATAGAACTCTATTATATTCATTTTTTTTTATATCGGAAGAGTTTGTGAAAGACTTTACCAATTAAAATAGGAAAATCACAGCAAGTAACTTTATTTATTTATTTATATATAGGATATGCCTCCTGAGTTTATAACCATAAGTTGATATTTTATACTTAGTTGTATTTGTTGGATTATCAACTCTAGATTTGTTTAGTATAATATGTGTTTGATTGGCTTATTTGAAAACAAAATAATAGCTAACAAATAAACTAATAAAAAATTTACTTTTAAAAGAATTAAATAACAATTATTGTTCTATGACAACCTCAAAAATAAAATTTTGAATTGAGTTTAGTTAAAATTACAAATAAATCTTAAAAATATTTTTTTTAAACACATAGAAAAATCCCGTGCACCGTATAATCATCTAGTATATATAATTCGTTAGTAATGAATAAGATTTAAAATTCTAATCGCAAAAATAAGTTAAATCTCGATCAAATGGCTTCGTTGAACCGTTGATTAATTTGAATTATTTTAATTACATTCTTAAATCAACCAATTAAAGAAGAAAAGAAGAAAGAATCGTTTTGGTGGGAAAGGTTCGCTTAGCGACTGCTTCTCTACCTAAACGACACCGTCTCGTATCATACATTGATCGAGCAGCTCCGTTACTTTATAAATCACTTCCGTCCATATTTGCTCAGACGCCGTCTCTTATCTGGGGCTAATTGCCGTGTGGATCGTCAAAGCCGAACACGTGTCTTCATCCCATGCCAGTAATGCAAATCTCCCCCCCTTCCCCAGATTACCGGGTCCGTTATCCGATTCTTCAGAATCCGAATCTTGCCCACCCGGTTTCCACGATTACCGTTTCGGATTCTTCAGTATCCAAAATCCGGATAGTGATTCAATTATTACTCCATAGCCTCTTCAACAAAGCAGGATTATTCGACCCGTTACCTCCGGGTAGACCCGAATTATAATCGTCAAATTCCCTGGGAATCTCCACAATTATACCGATTAGATCAATCGGTTCTCTCTCACAAGCTTCTGTCGGAAATCTCAACGGCGAACCAGAGGAAGAAGACGGCGTCGATGATTCGGATTCGTCCGACGAAGACGAACTTCCGGCTTCGGAATCTTCAATTGGTTTAGCCGATGGAAACACGGGAGCAACCGGTTCTGAAATCCTCGAACCGGTTTCGGCAATTGGCATTTCGGGTTGAACCGGAGCTCTACAAAGCGGACAACTAGATCTCGACCGGAACCACGTGTCGATACAATCAACATGGAACACGTGGCCACATTTGGGAAGGACACGCCCTTCGTCTTCTTCTTCAAACTCCGATAAGCAAACGGAGCACTCCTCCGGTGGAGACTTATGGGTTTTAACGGAGTAGACGAAGATCGGGATTTTCTCGAGCAGAGTCGGATCGAGAGGAGAGAGGGAGGAGGAGGATTGGGTGGGATCTCTAGCGGCGGAGAGAGATCTGAGATGAGCACTGATACGGCGGCGAATACGGCGGTTTTGACGGCGGAATAACCATCTGGCGTAGCTGTGGAAACAGAGGATTAGAATGACAGCGAAGAAGAGGATAATTACGGAAGCGAGCATGATTTTGCCGTTAAGGGCGTAACGTGAAGGTCCATGTGTCATGCTTCCCCAGAGTGTCTTACTGCTGTCATCGACGATGCCCATTTTTCTAGAGAGAGAGAGAGAGAAAAGTGAAGGAATCACAGAAGATTTTAGAGAGAATGAAGTGAGTGGGTGAGACGAAGAAGAAGACGACGAGAGTGGGAAGTTTCCAATGTGCTTAATTCTGTGGGTTTGAAACTTGTTATTTATAGACAATCTCTGAATTATTGGGTTCTCTTTATTTTATTAATATTTTTCTATCATTTCTATATGTTTTTTATTTTTAATTTTTTGCGGGGGATTTCTAGTTCATTTCAATTTTTCAAGCAACGTTATACGAGTTATATACCTTGCTATTTGGGAAAAAAAATATATTTAAAAAGCGATAAAAGCTTTCGCGACTCTTTTTTCCTTTTCCTATTTTTCGGTTTCACGGAGTAGAACATATATAATTTTGTCTAATAATAGTTTTATGCGCTTTGAACCCACTTGTTACAGATGTGAGCTATAATAATTATCGTGGAGACATACTTTGAGCAAGCCTTTGACCGTTATTTGCTTTATGATTTTCAACATCTTGCTTGCTTGCCAATACTTTTGAGATATTGAAATATTATTGTCGGCATATTCATCATATATATATAGATCAAATGTATGTAAACTTATTGACAAATTTCCGTAGCAACGCATCGTTCTATTTAAATTTAAAAGTGATATCAATAAATGATGCACATTAGACTCTCTTGTGCATTTTTTCAAACTATTTAGTTTTATTTTTGGGACCCTTTTATTTTTACACTAAATATATATAAGAAACGAATTAAAAGACAACATATTATTTACATTCAGCAATATTATATGTTGGAATTCTAAATTCTAAAAAGAGCAAGTAGCTATGGAAACACATTATTAGGGGGAAAAATGCATGGTCCAATCCAAAACTGAAAAATACAGATAACTATATAAACCGAACGAACCATAAGATATACTAGTAGTAAGGCATAGCTTTTGGACTTCATGAGTCATGGGACTCAAGCCTGGTCTCTTAAAGTTTTGCTTAAATGCTAAGAGAAAGACTGTCCCAATCTTGCGGCTCTTTATTTCTTTCTTCTTTTTCTCTCTCCTTTAAAATAAATCATTTCTGTATTTTTTTAAAATAAATCATTTCTGTATTTTGTATATACTTTTATTTCCCGTCAAATATAACTTTATTTGGGTGAGTCTTTTTCAGAAAATGTCTTTAAGACCATTTTTACACATCAGAAACCTACTAACATTTTTGTCGTTGAAGAGGATTTTAGATGCGTTCTCCTTTTATTTTGTCTTGTTTCTACTTTAAATAACATTTGAATTCTTCTTCTCTCTCTACGTCAAAGGGGAGAAAAAAGAATTCTTCTTTCTTTTTCTCGTTCGTATTTCCACTTTCCTCCATTTTCAACTCTGCATTACAATTATTATTTATTAAAATGACATGCAATAATAAAACGTTATTCTCAAAAATTGAATATAATGTTTAAGATCTTTCTAAGAACTTCTATGGCCATTGACGGCTCAAAATGATTTGAAGATTCCACAAGCTCGGTACAGAATTTTCCAATCTAACCCTTACGGTGTTTCGTTTTTCTAGGCAAATAAGCAGATAATTAACAAAATTGTATATGAAGGCTAGACATCCGTATGGTACGAATGGATTCATTTACACTAGTCATACGACTCACGAACTTTTACTATTCATGTATGCAAGTAACTTGCGCCTAAATAGAGATGTAACATATCATGTGTAGATGGTTATGGTCGATTTTTTTTTTTTGGCTTGACTTTATTACTGATTATGGAGGTCAAGACTGGTCTTGTAACTATCGGTTTTATCTTTGAGTTCTAAATTGAGCCACAGTTTGAACAGTTTGAATTTGTTGTCAACTATCCATACAGTTAAATCAAATCTTGGCTGGCCAAATAATAATATCTTATCCGTCGCAACACCTTTTCTTTTTATTTTGGAAACATAGATAACACCCAAATGAAGACAAAAGCAGGAAAAGAAGTGACTAGTTCAACTTGTTCTGGTCCCGGACCGGGACCGAAGATAGTTTGGGTGGTAAAATCACTTATGTACGTATTGGTTTGTAAAAAGGGTGTATAGTGTTTTTATTTCTAACAGCAAGCAAAAAAATTAGACTTGTTTCCTTGTTAACATTTTTTATTTCATTATGTTTGATCAGAGAAAATAAAAAGAAAAGAAAATATGATATTATGAATAGGATAAGGTCGGACCATTAGTCAAAACATTCACCAACTTGAGAGAAAGGCAATACTGTACATACCCCATGTGCCGTGCGCGTGCGGGCTAACATGAAAATATGAAATATCATACTTTATTCGACTGATGAAAGTTACTCATCTTTTTTAACTTTAATTGCAACTTTCGTATTTCCTTGCACAATCTATATTCATAAATATATCCATTTTTAATTATCATAAAGTAGCTTAAATTTCAATTCGAGTATCAATATGCAATACAGATTATCAGCTTTTTATAAAAGGAAATGTGATTGACAGATTTATCCACTAAAACTATATTAAAGCTGACTGGTTTCTTAATAGTCAAGAAAAAGAGAAAAAATAGAAAGAAACATTTGGAAAAGAGTTAGGTCGGAAAATAGATATTCCGGAAAACTAATAATGCATTCATAAGTACAAAAACAAAAGAAAGATCAAAAGTTAGTAGTACTTCACAATGTTTAAAATACTGCTAGGCGCACATTAGGTGTTCGAACAGTGCTTAGCGTGTAGCGGTGTAGGCTGATTAATTATCTTCTTTTATTTTTGACATGATAAATCGTCTTCTAAATGCAGAACAATATTTGGTGATATTACTATTTCCATTTTTTTTTGGTATGTAATCTAAGAAGTTTTGATATTTTGACCAAACCGTGCGAAAATGATGTAACAGCCAGTAAAGTTACACTTCGCGAGAAGTAGTGGCCAGCTCATTCATCTCCCCCTTTTTAAAATTACTTTATTTAATTTTCAACTTTAACTTTTCCGTTTTCCGTTTTTATTTATTATATCAATATTTTTTTTTTGTATTTCACAATATTGACAACAATGTATATAAAAATGATAAAATCAAATATTAAACGCCTATCAGCTTTTAACCAAAAAGCAATACCAAGAGAGAGAGAAGAGAGAGAGAATATGAAGATTGAAGAACATGCTATTTTCTTCCGAGTACCAACCCAAATTTTGTTTAAAAGTAAGCTCGATTTACTTTTCATGCGGTCTTGGTTACATTTCGCTAAGATACACACAAACAAATCAATTTATTTTCTTTCTTTTTTCCCGTTTTAGCTACAAACTGGAGACTTAAAAGCAAAACAGTTATGAAACGGCAATGATCAAGTTTCAAACCCGTCCTAACGATCATGCCGTGGGGAAAAAGAAAGAGTAACTTTTATGTGTGTATCAATCAAATGTACCGATAGAGAAAACCCAAAAGATAAATTGTAAAGGATATTTGATCTAATCCAAAACTGGATAATGCGCAGAGGGAAAGTAAAAAAAAAAGAAAAAAAAACTTTGAAAAGACAAATGTTATTTCGTCTTAGCTTAAACCTCTGATTTCTTACAGAATCTCTGTCTACATTTAAACAAAAAGATTCTCTAAGATCCCTTCTATAAGTTTTCAAAGATTCCGAGGAATCAGCTCTAGCCTCATAACATGTCTAGTGTTTATCTTAAAAAGCAAAATAGCTAATGCCCATACTTCGTCCACGGTTTTTTCTTAAGATTAGTCGATTTATTTTCGTAGCACTGAATAGACAGGATTTTAAATTCATAATAACACCAGTATGGAATTAATCATTTAGGGTTAAAATTTAATCGAAATTAAAATTGTAAATTGTTGAGCAAAATCAGACCAGAACTCTTGGATGATTCGAATGGCTTCATGAACAGTGTTGCCATGTGATGTGATTATTGGAAAATTTATGAATAAATTGCCAAGAGTTGCAGAGATTCAGAATCAAAATATAGAGACGACGTCTTATGATTCTTAATCAAAAAAAGAAGAAGAAGAAGAAGAAGAAGGGGGTTTCATATTCCGGCAGATCGGAGAGCATACTCTTGAACCAATGCAGCAAACAACGATCGTCTCTCCAGCAGACGAACTGGACTATCATACTCTTTCGCTTTTCCTACAATGTTTTTTTTTTTTTTTTTCAAAGATGGCAATTTTCGCAATCGGTTTTAATAATACGCACACCAAAACATTATAAACAACTTATTAAAAGAGTGATATATGTTTTCTTCTAGTTACCTGCGTCAATGACAAGAACGCGATCACAGTCCATAACGGTAGGAATGCGATGAGCAATGCTGATAATGGTACAAGAAGAGAAATCCTCCCTGATGATCTTCTGGATCATTGCATCAGTCTGCGAATCAACAGACGCAGTTGCTTCATCCAAAAACAGAATACGGCTTCGTTTCAGCATCACCCTTCCCAAACACAGTAACTGTCTTTGACCCACACTCCAGTTCTCCCCACTATCCGCCACTGTCACCATTATTATTATTGTTATTATTATTAGTTTATGATCTCAAGCGAAATCTATCGACTTTTTTTTTTTTTGACTCACCAAGAGAATCCAGCTTCTCGGGCTTGGAAGATACGACCTCCTTAAGCTGGCATCGCTCGAGACTCTGGTAAACAAAAGAAAAAATAGGAAAATAACAGACCAATTTTATGCAATGTTGTTAAATCAAGAATCGAAAAAAAGTTTATTTTAAACCTCTAACCTTCCAGATTTCTTCATCAGAGTATTTCTCCGTTGGATCAATATTACTCCTCACGGTTCCTTCGAAGAGAACAGGTTCTTGAGGAATGATACCGAATCTTGACCTCAGATCATGAAGTCCTAAAGTGCAGATATCGATTCCGTCGATGACTATCTTCCCACCAGACGGTTCCACAAGTCTGAACAAGACCTGAATCAATGTCGATTTACCACTTCCTGTTCTTCCAACCACACCAACCTTCTCTCCTCCTTTGATGTCTATTGTAAGTCCCTTGAGCACAAGAGGAGTGTTTGGTCTGTACCGTACCTTGACATCTTCGAGACGTATGTTACCTTTGTAAGGCCAAGTTGGAGGTGGACGGTTCTCTTTTATCTCCCATTTCGCTTCCGCGGGGATATCAGTGAACTGCTTGATTCTCTCAACTGAAACCATCTTGTTCTCAACGAAACAGCTCAGATATATTGCCCAAAACAGAACCGAGTTCAGCGATAGTCCGTACGACAGTGAAAGCCCAACATTCTCTGTATTGAACCGTGACCAAAAACAAAATCATCATATGGAAAAACAAATTAATGTTTAGCTAGTTAAACAAGCTTGGTCAATCTTAGTGTACCTGGTTTGATAATGTTGCTTGGTAATAAGACCATGAACAGAGCAGAGATGCAGAGTACCCAGCTCCCGATCAGCTCTAGACGAAATCCGAGCCATTCGTTTGCACCATTGTTGTGGAAGTCCATCCTGAGATTGGCGTTGACTCGCCTCACATTCTCTTGCCTAAAAATTTCCTGTTTCTTGAAACATCGGATCGTCATCACTCCGGCTATGCTCTCCGAGAAATGGTGGATCACTGGGGCCTTGGTGATCGAGTCAAGGCGAGTTAGTTCCCGAGATGATGCAAGGTAATATCCCTGTTGGATCCAACAAATACCAATGAGATGTCTGAACATAGAACATCAATGAACTACTGACAAATCTAGCATCAGAAAACAGAATAATATCATCTCTTTGCGACACTTACCCGGTACCAAATGTTGAGCCATCCAAGCGGAATCACAAAGAAAATAGTTGGCCAAGCGTATTGGCAAGTTACTATGAAGATGCTGAGCAGAGTAGTATACATTGCGGCTACTAGTCCTATCATGAAGGGGATGAAGATGTCCACATTGGTCTGATCAGTAGATGCCTGCAAACCAAATATAAAAAGAGATAATCTTTAAAATTGAAGTCTTCCTCGTTTTCTAATATCTTAAATGGAGAAAGTTCTCTCACCCGGCTGAGAATTCTTCCCGATGGTGTGGTGTCGAAAAACGACATTGGTGCGTGGACGAGGCTGTTGAGAATCTGTTTGAAGAAGATCTGAGCAGTCTTGAGGCCTAAGTGAGTGATGTAAAATGCCCTGAGGCACACAAGGACAATGGAAAGAGCAGCGATGAGGAGATAGACGCGGATGAAGACTGAAGCGTCGAATGAAACCGCGTTTTTGGCTGATGTTTCATAGGCAAGCCAATAATCGCTAGCCATTATAGAGCCTTGCCAAGCCACAGAGAAGAAGAGAACAAGAATCATTCCCCACCAGCCGTAAGCTTCGGTTGAGTAGAGCTTGTAAACTTGAAAGCTTACTTGTCCGACTTCTCTTTCTTCGTCTTTGACCAGTCTTGATCCATCTTCTGGGATGTTGGAGCCGAGAAATGACTTGATGTGTTCATCGTTTAGCTCGCCCAAACGAGGAGACTCCATTGAAGTAGTTCTTTGTATTCTTGGAGACTCCATTGAAGTTGTCCGATGTACTTTTGGAGATTTTGGTGTCGTTGGTTGACGAGGTGAATCCATTGAAATATTTCTCTGTGTTCTTGGTGATGCCATTGGCACATTTGTTGCAGCGGCCGATGCCGAGCCAGCTTCAACAAGCTCCATCGATGTCTCGTGCGCCGCAACCAAAGCCCCAAAATCTAACCCGTTGCTAACTAACTCGTCGTATCTTCCTGATTGCACAATCATTCCATCTCGCATAACCTGTAAAATGGAACCACTCATTAGCAAAATCCTAAATGATAAACTCAACTAAGGTTTTAATCTTTTGTTCCGTCGAACCGTACCAAGATGCAATCAACGTTGTGAAGGAAGTCTACTTGATGAGTTACTAACAAGACAGTTTTTCCTTTCAATGCTCCTCTTACACATTTCTGCAGACACATCATCATCACAAAGAAACAAGAATCAGCTTTTTCTAGTTTTGGTTTTAAAAAAACTGATGATATCAACATAGAGATCTAGTAGTGCTTACCTTGAATATGTCTGAACCGGTATGAGCATCCACGGCGCTAAAGACATCATCGAGTAAATACACGTCGGCTTCTTGATAAACCGCTCGGGCAAGCTGTATCCTCTGCTTCTGACCTCCACTAAGGTTAATTCCGCGTTCCCCAATCTCAGTCTGATCTCCAAACTCCATCATCTGCAAATCTTTGTCTAAACAACAAACCTTGAGAACTTCATTGTACTTGCTTGAATCCATAGGAAGACCAAACAAGATATTGTCTTGAACCGTTCCATTCTGAATCCACGATGTCTGCGCTACATAAGCTGTTGTCCCACAAACCCGAACCTTGCCTGAAAGTTTGTGCATTTCGCCGAGAACCGAAGCTAGCAACGAAGATTTGCCTGATCCAACAGTCCCTACAATCGCAGCGAGCTCTCCTTTCTTGACCTCAAAGTTGATGTCTTCAATTGCAGGCTCGTCATCGTCATCATCCCAGCTAAAGCTTCCATCTTTGATCTCGACAGCGACATTCCCATCACAGCCTTGACTCCTCTCCACAGTCTCTGCCGATAGCTCTCTGCTCGTCATGTAAGCGTCGAGCCTTCCGAGAGAGATCATCGCCTGCGAAAGAGCGATCATAGACTGCGGAAAGGTCCTGATCGGTTCTTGGAGTATCTTGAAAATGGTGGTTGTGGTGAAAACCGTTCCTGCATCTAGCTTAACTCCCAAGAAAACCGCGGTTGTGAAAGTGAGAGCCGAGATCAAGACCGGTGTGCTCCACAGCATGATGACGTTCCCAGCGATGGAGTAGAGAAACTTGGATAGCCAGCCAAACTCCATTTCTCTAAACTTGAGAATCCTCTCGTTGAAATGATCCTCCCAAGCTTGAAACTTGATCACTCTCATGTAATTGAGCATCTCATTGGTTGCTTTCATCCTCGAATCGCGATTCATCATCAGGCTGAACTGGAACCTGTTGTTTCTTTTCGTTCCCAAGAGGATGAACACGAAAATTCCGGTCAAACCGATGACTGTGGTCACCACAGAAGGTCCAAGTGTACGGTAGAGAAGCACAAGAGCCACAGCGACCTGCAGAGGCATGAGCCAGATAGCGTGTAGCTGGAGCATCATATCAGAGAGCTGCTGTGCATCGACGGCCATGTAATTCACGATTTGCCCGACGCCGTGATTCTGACGAGCCGAGCCGGTTAGCTTCAACCCTTTCTTGTAGAGAGCGGTTATGAGAGTGGACCTTATGAGCATCCCTAGCTTCTGGGAATTGAAATTGAACTGGTGAGTCGACAAGACCTCGACGAATTTCGCGAGGAGGAGGATGAGAACGAGGTAGTAACCCTGCGACGGAGAGGATCCTTTGCCGGAAGTGAAATCGACGAAGCTTTGGATGAGAACCGGACCGACGTAGATAACGCTGAGACGAAGGATGGCTAGAACCGCCGTGAGTGCGACTTCCTTCCAGAAACAACGGAGGAGAGTGGTGCGAACCGGGTTTCTCGACTTGTCTTCCGGTTTGGGCCATTTCGATTCGAAGAGGATCGCGAGCTTCTCGGCTCTGTGCTCTGGAGACAGAGTCGGGACTTGCTCGAGATTCAATGGAGATTTGTAGCCTTTGCTCAGCAACGGATTCATCCATACCCAGAAAGTCTTCGACAGAATTGACGCCGATGCGTACAGAGAGACGTTTTCGGATTTGTCTAAAACGGCGTCGTCTGGTTTAGCCGGGATCGCGACACTGCCAGTGATTACTACTCCGGTGGATCCTTTGACGGAGACGATGAGCAGGACGGCGGTTAAAGGGAGGGAGACGAAGGAAGCGACGTCGTCTGCTATGAGACTCGCGGCGGAGGGGTCGCCGGAGAGAAGGTGGAGAATCCCGGAGACGGTGAAGAGAGAAGTGACGATGAAACTGGAAACCCAGTAGATTCGCAAGGATAGAGGATGATTGGAAGATGCGAATCTCTTCTGGTGGAGAACCAAAACGGCGATGACGGCGTTAGTAACGGCGTGGATCAGCCAAAACAGAGCGTCAACGAGCTTCAATCGAGTCCGGGTAGTGAAGGCCAAAACGCAGAGCACTACGGAGCAAAACGACAGGAGAAGAGTGGCTAAGATTGTCGTTTTGAACAGTACGGTTACTCTGGTTACACTTCTTCTTGCGATTAGAGGTTTCCTGATGTCAGCTTCTGTGGAAGAAGAAGAAGAAGAGAGCTTGAGGATAGCGAAGAAGAGGAGGATGAGGAGGAAGACGAGATCGACTGCGGAGGAGAGAAGTCGCTGTGGGCAAGGGGATAGGAAAACGAATCTCAGCCATTGGAGTGGAGCCGGAAGAGATGAAGATTGGTCTATGGCTGCCGAGGAAGAACAGGAGAGATCAGAGACCCAAGAAGAAGAAGAAAGCCACCACATTTTCCCAATAAACTTCTGATTCTGTTTGGTTTGTTTGTTATTATAGATGTATCATGTAACTTTCTATTTTCTGATTTTTTTAAGGAAAAAAAAAACACAAGGCTGCTATGCCATAGTTTATACTGAACTTGAATCAATCAAAATCTACTTAGCCGACTGGAGGAAGAAGACAAAAGGGGTATAAAACTGTATGTGCAGGACACGTGGTGAAGAGATGAGTTATATAAATTGAGTGGAACTGGGAAACGAATAAAATATAAGGCCTAATCTTGGACTTGGGAGAGTGTGAGTGTGACTTTGGAAGAAAATGGATGTCGCTTTTGAATGATTTAATTTATAGTGGAGAGATCTTTCTCTCTTAAACAATTCGTATCCATGTGAGTCATGTGACGTTATTAGTTTTCTTTTCTTTTTGTATACATTCTTCTTTTTATATTTATGAAAATTGACGACATTCCAATAGACACACCTGTAGCAATTGAGAGTAAAAATATAATGAACTTGTACATTAACAAAGTTCCCTAAATATAATGACGATTAACAAAATTTTAATTGTCACGCGAGAAAGGTAAAATGGAGAAACCAAATCAAACTAATCAAACTTTTGTTCGGTTCGGTAAATCTGCCCAATCATATACATAACAGTCCAATGACATAAGTTGTTCTATAAATGTAATCGTATTACTAAAGTGGTATGTCATGCGTGACCTCTTTATTTTTATAGAAACATCCAATCTGTGGTTAGGCCAAACTCCTTCTCTTGGACCTATGCTTATGCATTCATGGAAACGCAATTGATTCTCTTCTGCTCAGTTGTCTTTTCTTTCTATTGTATTATTATTAACACTCCAGTTCAGTAGTTAGGACTTAGATTATGTCCATCAGCAGTTCTAGAGAGATTTTTGGCCCAAAAACCTAGGTAAAATGAAATAAAAGAAATAGAAAAAGCTCAATAACTTATAAACCGATCCTTATATAAAGATTTTAAGGAGCAGTTTTAATGGGTTTTTAAGGCACCTGTTGATTGATCATTGGTTTCTACTCAAAAAAATTTTTGGATCCATCTCAACTATTTTGTTCTCAACCATTTTTTGGTTTGTTAGTGAAGGATTCACCAATGGGAACACAAAACTCAAACAGATCCTTCACTATTCATATATCCTAAAAAATTATTTTTATATTCTTAGAAACTTCAAAGAGAATTTCTCCAATGTACATGCTCTTAGGTATATCAACTTTTTTTTCATAGTTCAATGATCTATAGTCTCTATTCTCTATACATAATAATACAATTGATACAAAACATATTGAAAGGAGAACATGCTCGCTGATCTATTTGTATAAAGAAACTGATTTAATATTAGTATCACAAATTTTTAAACCTCGAACGAGATTAATCATTGTAGAGTGAAACTCAATATAATTTCCTCACGTGTTTAATTTACTCGAGAAACACTACACGTCTCCATCATCTACCAAAAGGTATATTATTTTCAGAAATAAATAATAAAAAGTGATGCATTATTGCTCCCATTTACATAATTATAGATAAAGCATTTTTCAACACACTGTATAGAATTACTAGATAGTCTAGATTAACGCAAGACATTAATCATTATCATCGATCGTTGTTAATCACACTACATCAAAAGCGGATATTTTGAGGATAGTTTAACATATTGACACTAAATTTAGATGATTTATCAAACGCTTAGCTATTTAGAGAGATAAATTAAAAGGACCCTTTTCCGTTAATATCAACGACTCTCAGTAACCCGACACTGCATATGACCGTTTTGCCATCACGTGGTCTCTTGTCTTCTCTCCAATTTCACAAAAACATTTTTCCTCAAAATGAGAATCTTGTTGTTTTACTCTTTTCACATATTTAAAGAAAGAAAAGAGAAAGGGTCACAATTTATAGAAAAGACAAGCATACCAAAAAAAAATTTATAGAAAAGACAAAGGGTTTGGGCTCAAGCCCATTATAAAATAAACATGAGTCGTGAACAAGTTGTTATTGTTGGTTGCTAAAGAGTCGTGAACATAAAGTATAAATTATATGATCAAGAGTAGTATAAAGAGTCGTTAAATTATATGATCAAGAGTAGTGAACATAAAGTATAAAAGAGTCGTTGAATAAGCGTCACACTTGAGATTTTTTTACATAGTTACATACATGATACAAGGTTTTGGTTATTGATTTATGTTTTGATACCGAATCCGAAGGGAAAGAGAGGATCGTAGTTCTCGTCACCAACATTCATCGGAAGCTGAACAACGCTCTTCATCCACGTCCGAGGCAACGTGCCGGTGAAGGGATGATCACCAAACAAGACATCAGCGACTCCTTGTCCTTCGGTTCCTGGAAGCCAAGCGACTGCAAGAGCGTCGATCATGTCAATGTAAGGCTCGATCACGAGAGGACGTCCTGTGACTAGGATCACTAGACACTTCATGTCACTACCACACGTGTGGCTTAGCGTGTCTGGACCTGGATCGGCTATGCCTAGCGTTCTGCTGTCCCCTTGTGTCTCTGCGTAAGGAGCTTCACCTACGACCACAATTGTGTATGCTGCGTCGGCGTGAAGCTTGGCCGTATCTTGGTTTGGCTCCTCCACGTAGACAACTTCAGTGGTGGGATCCACTGCTTTCTTGATGGCTTCCAAGATTGTAGTTCCTATATATATGTTTTGCAACAAAACATGTTAGAATGAGTTATCCCTATATAATATAGTACTATCAAATCTCGATTAATATAATAATAGATCCGCGAAATTAACCAAGATATATCTCTTACGTACCTCTGGTTTTACCGGTGGGGAGATGCAATGCTTTGTTACGGCCGATATTTTCTCCGGTTCCGTTGAATCCTTGCCAAGTGAGAGTAAAGCCACCACATTGCCAACCCATGTTGTTAGCGTGTTGGCCAGCGACAACGATCTTTTTCACCTTCTTTGGGAGCGGAACAACTTTATCGGCGTCTGTCTTCCCATTCTTTAGAAGCACCATTGATTTCCTCACCGCCTCTCTCGCTACTTCTCGATGCGCCTGCATCGTTGTGTTAAGAATCACACATCACTTAGGTATTATTATAAGACTAACAATTGTGTTTATATAAAAAAAAATAACTAATCCCCATAAAGATCACTAACTGCATTCCTTTATATAATTTTTATCTCCGTGATAATTTGTTTTCTCAAGGCTTTATGAAATGGTGACGTATTTTTAAATTTTTTTTTTTCACATGGCCTATATCATATAAATACTTGTTCCTTTAACTCTTTAAGATGTTTAATAAAATAATGTGTATTTTAATTTAAAAATTTATGTATCTAAAACAAAAACTTGACATGGTCAAAAAGTCTCTTTTAAATTTACCTCTGATCCAAACTCAGCGGCAAGAGTTTCCTCTGCCAATGGCTTCTCAAAAAGACCGAGAGAGAATTTGACTCTCAAGACCCTTCGAACAGCATCGTCTATACGGCTCATAGGGATGTATCCACCGTTCACTAGTTTTGTCAATTTCTCCAAGAACTCTTTATACTCAAATGGAACCATAACCTACATTTTAAAATCCATCAAATCAGAATCTAAACATATATATATATATATCAAGAGCCCATTTCTAGATTCTTGAAAGTGAAAAAAATAAGAGAGTGCGAACCATGTCAATGCCGGCATTAATGGAAGCTTCGATAGAATAAGTGTAATTTGCTTTATGTGGAGTTGTGATCCTATCGATACCAAGCCAATCAGAGATAACAAAGCCTTGGAATTTGAGGGTGTTCTTGAGGTAATCAGTGATCATTGCGCGGTTTGCGTGCATCTTAACACCGTTAAGACTAGAATAAGAAGCCATGATGGATGCGATCCCTTTCTTTACTGCTATCTCAAAGGGAGGCATATGGATATCGAAGAGAGTATGGTTATCAGCCACAGTGTTGTTCTCATTGATTCCATCCACTGTTCCTCCATCCCCAACAAAATGTTTGGCGCAACCAGCCACTTTTGTCCTGGCCACACATGCATTTTCACAATTATTAGTTAATTAACTCTAGGGGATCAAGATCATTAAAGTATGTAGATTCAAAACTAATTAGCATGAGTTCTTGGGGTTACTTGAGATCACTGCAGTAAGGAGAACTTCCCTGTAACCCATCCATGATACTTTCAGTCATCATATTCACAACTTTAGGATCTTCACTGTAGCTCTCATAACACCTTCCCCATCTAGGATCTCTGCAAACCTGTTCCATTCAATTTCCCGACCCGAGTTAGAAAAATTCTATAGATCTATATTTTCACGTATCTCTCTACAAAATGACAGCCAGGTTAATTAATAACCGCGACACAAGGCGCAAAAGCTTGAGCGATTCCTGTAGCCCTCACTTCAAGCGCGGTTATAGCTCCAATCTTTTTAACAAGTTCAGGATCCCTACAACAAACACGCATTCACAACCACAAGACCTATCAGTACAGTGTTCAGTACGTATACAATTAAACTATCAATTACACCACTTTTAATTCAGCGTATATGTACAGAATTCTATATATATTATAAGTTACGTTACATCGATTTAAGAATATACATATATATATACCTAGTGGCACCAAGACCGACGTTGTGGGGGAAAATGGTGGCATTGATAAAAGTGTTGTGGCCATGAACAGCATCAATAGCGTAAAGCAGAGGGATTCCGAGCCTCGTCGAAAGACTCAATTTCTGCATTGTGTTCGATACGGCCACCCGCTTCAGTGGACTTGCCCCGGTATCGTACGGATTGCTCAAAACACTTCCTATACTCGCGTGCATCAAATATTCAGTTATTAGAAAATTATTCATCATCAAAACGTTTTTTATATCTCAAAACTTGGATATATACATATAGAAAAATATTGTTGTTATAATTTGTACATACCGATCATGTATTTTGTGAAGATTTCTGGTCCCGTGGGGAAAAAAGAGAAATTGAATCGATCAACTTGACACATTTGACCAAGTTTCTCAGGCAAAGTCATGCGTGTTAGCAAATCCTCAACTCTCTCTTCAACCGCAGCGTTTGGATCTTTGTACTTAATGTATCCCCTGTTGGCCGCCGTGGCGCCTCCATAACGGCTAGCGAACAATATCACAACCGCCGCTGACAAGAAAATGCTCTTGACGCCGTATATTGTCGCCGCCATTGATGGAGACCCTCCCTTTTTAATCAGAGAGGATTCAGAATATTGATTTTCTACTAAATATATTTTGTGATTTTTCTAAACCCTGAAATGAAAGTAAACATGGACACATCAATTTATAGTAATTTTTCTATACAGAAAAGGCCGTTAATTAATCCCAAACGGTAAAATTATTTAGCGTCTAGTATTTGTTGGCGCTCTAATTTTGATCCGGACAGTTGTGTGAGCTTAATGTTACAACAATTCCAAACCTTCGATTGCTGTTTTATCTCCTCCATCAACCAACGACTTACCGTTTTTTTGTTACGAAAACAGTATACCTGTAATTTAGGCCGCAATTTTTAATCGGGCTAAATGGGCTTTAGATTATTAGGGCCCAACTAAAGAAAGCGAATATCCCAAGAGTTTTACCACTTTAGTACTACTTACTCTGATCCGCACCAAGATTACGCGTCCAGACAGGCAGGCATGTTCTGTCTGACATTTCACAAAAATATTCAAATATTATTTTAGTATGATTATTTTACTTCTTTAGCTCATTTGTAAATCTCCATTTAATTCTTTTCTTCCTTCTTTTGAACCTTTTAGAATTATCTTCGTTGATCCTTCCTTTTACGAAGGTAGAATTCCAAAACGCGTATAAATCTTAATTTTTTCTTGTCGTGATTACACATTACAAACACCAGAAATCTCCTAATATATCTTTTTTTCTCCCATTAATTAATTCCCCTGATTGTCTCTGAGATCTCGTATTGTGTCTGAATCGGGACCAGATCTGTGTGTGGGTCGAAACCAGAAGAGGATGATAGAGAATTGCATAGGAACGCATCGGTTTCGGAGATTACAGAGAGTCTGGCGTCAAGGAAAGGTGACGCTTCTCTGCCTCGTTCTCACCGTCGTCGTCTTACGTGGCACAATCGGAGCCGGTAAGTTCGGCACGCCGGAGCAAGACATCGAGGAGATCCGGGAGCATTTCTTCTACACGCGCAAACGCGCCGAGCCCCACCGTGTCCTCGTGGAGGTCTCAACCAAAACGACGTCGTCCTCTGAAGACGGAGACGGGAATGGCAACAACTACGAGAGCTTCGACATCAACAAGATATTCGTTGACGAAGGAGATGAAGAGAAATCTGAAGAAGACCGGAGTAAACCGTATTCCCTGGGGCCCAAGATCTCCAATTGGGATGAGCAGAGGAATGATTGGCTCAAGCAAAACCCGAGTTTCCCAAATTTCGTGGCGCCAAACAAGCCTAGGGTTCTTCTTGTCACAGGTTCAGCTCCAAAGCCGTGCGAGAATCCAGTGGGTGACCACTACCTCTTGAAATCGATAAAGAACAAAATCGATTACTGTCGAACACACGGAATCGAGATCTTCTACAACATGGCGTTGCTGGATGCTGAGATGGCTGGGTTCTGGGCTAAGCTTCCGTTGATCCGGAGATTGCTCTTGTCTCATCCTGAGATCGAGTTTCTATGGTGGATGGACAGTGATGCGATGTTTACGGACATGGTGTTCGAGCTCCCATGGGAGAGATACAAGGATTACAACCTCGTGATGCACGGTTGGAACGAGATGGTTTACGACCAGAAGAACTGGATTGGTCTCAACACGGGGAGTTTCTTGCTCAGGAACTCCCAGTGGGCGCTTGATCTCCTCGACGCTTGGGCTCCGATGGGCCCTAAAGGGAAGATCCGTGAAGAAGCGGGTAAAATCTTGACCCGGGAACTTAAAGACCGACCCGCGTTCGAAGCCGACGATCAATCGGCGATGGTTTACCTCCTGGCGACGGAGAGAGAGAAATGGGGAGGCAAAGTTTATCTGGAGAGTGGTTATTACTTGCACGGTTACTGGGGGATTTTGGTGGACCGGTACGAGGAGATGATCGAGAACCATAAACCGGGTTTCGGAGACCATCGGTGGCCACTGGTCACGCATTTCGTCGGATGCAAACCGTGCGGGAAATTCGGCGATTATCCGGTGGAAAGGTGTCTCCGGCAGATGGATAGAGCTTTTAATTTCGGCGACAATCAGATCCTTCAGATGTACGGCTTCACGCACAAATCGCTTGGGAGCCGGCGCGTTAAACCCACGCGCAACCAGACGGACCGGCCCCTCGATGCCGAGGACGAGTTTGGGCTGCTTCATCCGCCGTTTAAAGCGGTGAAGAAGCTCACCACAACGACGACGACGACGACGACGACGACGTGAGGGAGGTAGAATATTGTTTCATTTTTTTTTAACTTTAGGGACACACATTATGTTTCATTCCTTTTTTTTCTTATTTGTTTGTAGTTTCCTTGATTAAGTTGTACTATGATTTTGATCTCCCATTGATGGTGGAGTCGTGTATGGAGGAGTATTTAATGATTTGTCCTGATCAGTTTATTGTAGACGTAATCTCATAATCGGCTTTGAAATTATTTTCTTGTAGAGACATAAACGTTCATGATTTCTGGTTCAGCCAACGCTTTTGTTTATTTACATATGTTCCTTGTAATTTTAGAATATTAAATAAATGCTCAAAAGTTCCCGTGACTTTTGGGTTATACTTGTGTCCCCGATATTCTCTAAAATTTAAAGCTTTACCCAAAACTTAAGAATATTAGTCATTTCTAAAATTTGCCTTCATGAACATTTTTTTCGTTATTCTTAAAATTCCTTTAACTTATTCTATAACTTTAAATATTTTCCCCTAAAGAGACGAAAAACCCTAAACGAAGATCAAGAGAAAGTCATCCGTTTGAAGTCATCCGTTTGAAGTCATCCGTCTTCGTCCTTATCAAATAATTCGAATATATTTTTGACGATGAAAAAGTTTAAAGCCATTTCACGAAAATATATATTGATAAGTTTCTCTTAAACCTTTGATAAAAACAAAAAAAACAAAAGCAAAAAGTTTCTCTTGAAATCTGTCGATTATACTTGTAGATGTATGTGTACGTGTAACAACTTAATGGCCGATACAAATTATTGGTTTGGACGTATTATTGTTCATATCTTACTGGCAAACGTTACCTTTTTTACTGTCATGTTCGTTTGAAGTCTCTCTTTCTTTATTTTTTAGATTCAGCTAATTTCACCAAAACAAATTCAGGAATTGTGTTTTTATATCATCAAATTTGCTTTTGGGAAGGGAAGCCAAAAAATAGCATAAATAGAAACGTGAGGTTGTTTATTTTCTTAAACACCGATAAGAAAAACTAGAAGAGTTTAACCACCGGTTCACGGTTCACGGTTCACCACACCACACTATCAAATTTAATGAGGATAAATATTAGAAGCTTAACCCTGTATTTTATTTTATTTTGTAGTCTATCAATGAAAGTAGAATTTAATTGTCAGCTGAACATGCACCGCAATGACCATAATACCCTTTATCAAGAAACATCCTCGCGATCCTCCCGTTGGCACCACACGGCCAAAACCCGCCGGGACGATGCTCATCGCCGGTTCCGTACATAACCCTGAGGATCTCTTGCGGTGTCCGGTCATAAGAGAGAGAGTAGGGATCGGCGGCGAGGATGTTGCTGCTGGTGCGATTCTCGGCTCCTAGCCACGGTGGCACGCACAAGCCTTCGTCTTTGATCCCGCACATACCGAGCTCGTTACGGAGGTTAGATATCTCATTGGTCAGCTCAGCCACCGTTACTCCGCCGTATTCCTTCACCGTCTCGTCCTGTCTCTCGTAAAGGAGCGTCCTAATCACTCCGTCTTGGCCCGATTCCACCCCCAAAAGACCGGCCACAAGCTGATTAATTAATTCGATCATACGAATCACTACTATGATCTCTAGCTAGTGTAACTTATATAACGTGAATATAGCAGTAGAGTACCCAATTATATATGTGATTTTGAATATGACATAATACTCTAAAGTAATTTTGCTATAAAATTATATTCGTATAATTAATCAGGATAATAGGTAATACCCGTTTGATATTGAAGGAGACAAGGTAAGGGATGGTTCCGACATAACCGGTGAGGCCAACATAAGGGATATAGTATGAAGCTAAAAGATAGTTTAGTGAGTTCGCATAAGGATCGAACCGCGGGTTTGATTTACGTCCAACCGCTCGGTCCATAAACATGGCAAAATTCTCTCTCGTCAGATTCAGCAGCGGTCTCGGAATCCCTCCCGTCATATCTGCAATCGCTCTTCAATAAAAACAAAAAAATTCATCTTCAAAAAAAAAAATTCCATTTTTTAACCATTAATCGTTGAAAGATTGATCATTTACCGAAGATGACCAATTTCTTGATAACCAAACTCCTCGATGATTCGATTAGTTATAGGATCAAGATTGGCCTTTTCTGCACCAACCGGGGCTGGACCGCCTTTAGCAAGTGTTGCGTTGAACGCATCGAGTCCTTTTCCGGTAGACGCTTTCAAGAAGAACTCGGCTTCGGTGAACTCCAAGTTCATCGCGAATTGAACTCTATCAACATCGGTCACTGATATATTCCCTGAGCAACTAGGATCATCGTATTTAACCGGCCAGCTTCCATCTATTCTTGATGATGCAATAAGAAATACGAGAGCGATAATACAGAGTTTAAACATAATTTTCCTTTTGTTTCTTTGATAGTTATTGTGTTCGAAGCGCATGTACGCAATAACTTAGCTTTATATACAGGTTTGTAATTTTATTTTCTTCATTGTAGTACTTGATTTTTGTAATTAATCATGTGGTTAAATTAGAATTTGTATTGTTGAGGATCCTATACGTTAATACTATAAGTTTAGCTTATTTTGGTATAAATGGTATATTGATAAGTTTTTCTAAACCACTAGCTACTTCTATATTCGTCATTACGTGGGGTAATTAACATGATTTATCTGGTTCGGTAAGAATTAATTATATTATTAATTTAGTTATGACCACAATTTAGTTGTATGTATTTCCTTTTTTTGTTTGGGATCAAACAGTATGTATCTCCTTTTTATTAGCGATTTTTTTTTTCCTACAACTGTAAATATCATTAAAAATGAAAGATAGATTTTACAAAAAGCAAATCTATAAGATTTGTACCACCTTGGCAAAAAAGAATAAAAAACAAGGGAGCACTACAAAAGAGAACAGACAGGTTAGAGCACTACGTCTCTTTCAAGGTACTACTATTAGCGATTTATTTCGTGGGGTTGGTTTGTGAATTGAGAGTTCTTAGTACTCTAAATTCCTCTTCAGATTTAAAGATTATTGTCTTACTCTCAACTGATTTTAGTTGGTGGTATGGAAGATAGAGCGTAAAGAAAGGGTAAATTGATATATTGAAGATATCGATAGATAAACTAATGAGTTGAGATATTGCATTAGCTGAAGCTTTTGGCAAAGGAAATTATAACCACAGGTCAAGAGAGTAAAATGAAAATTGTGCTAATTTGTAACAAACTAACAACCAATCTATGTCTCTAACTACTCATACTCATACATCTAATATCTATTGGGGATAAACTTCGGCTTCAAACAAAGCCTTCTAACAAAATTTCAATAATTGTCTCTTAGATTCTAGAGGTAAACCACATTGAGAGAAGGTAATCGTGGCTGTAGTCTATTTAACCTAGAAAAAAAGTGGCTGTGGTCTCTAATTTTCGTATTGAAACGAGCTTATACCAAACCGAAAAAGAGATTATTTGTATAATATACACACTTTTTTTTCAGATACACAAATTGTTTTGACTGGAAAGCATGTGTATATGTACGAGTAATACTAATAGTACGTAACTATAAATGTCACCGCAAACGAAGCCCTCTCACAGATTCACACGGTCACCGCAATTCTGGTGCTTTAAGGCTTTCTTTTACCATTGACATAAATTGGTCAGTGAAGGCCCAATCAGCTCATAAACTTATTAAATTTATTTTGTTTATATACATATATATATTTACAAGTCTTAGACTCAGTAACCAAAAGCGCATCTGGTGTAGTGGTATCATAGTACCCTCCCACGGTACTGACCAGGGTTCGATTCCCTGGATGCGCACTTTATTTTATTTTAGTCTTTCTTCACAGTAGAAAAAAAAAAAAAGAATCTAACTATTCGGTTACGCAAAGGAGAAATAAAATCTGCTTTTTTGTTTGGACACTCCCCTTAAAAGGTGAAATAAAAGATACTAAGCATGTGCTGTCTATGTTGGGAATGGTCCATTCCACTGTCATGTAACTAACCAATTCTATAGTGAAAAGATATTTGGTCGTCTGCCTAACTCAAGAGGTAATTATGTCATAATAGATATTAAGAAAAGAAGGAAAAAATCAAGAGGTAACCAAATCAAACAACAAAACTCCACTCAGTCTTTTTTTATTCGAGACTTCCCAATTGAATACAGAAAAGATCTTAGAAATAAAAGAACCAGTCACATCACAAGGAACACACTTCACCGAAAAAGATACTTCTTTAGTCTTCTTCACATATATGTCGTGTCACACTAAACGAGTGGAAGAAGGAAAAGGAAAGATCCAAGAAAACGACTAAACCCTTGAATTATTTATACTCTCCCGAACTCAGATGTCAGGAGGAAAACAAAAATGCAATCTTTCTCTCTGTTTTTCGAATGTCTGGTCATCGTTTTAGCAGTAAGCTACAGCGATGCCTTTACCAGAAACGATTTTCCAGATGATTTCCTCTTTGGAGCCGCCGCTTCTGCTTATCAGGCTCGATTCTTCTTCTGTCTTCTTCTTCGTTTTAAGTTTTTTTTTTTTTTTTTTTTTTTTTTTTTCTTACGATATTTTGGATTTTGTGGGATATAGTGGGAAGGAGCTGCTGATGACGACGGAAGGACTCCAAGCGTCTGGGACACTTTCTCCCACTCTGGTAAGTTTATTTTGAATA
>NW_006256838.1:0-263305 GCF_000478725.1 Eutrema salsugineum | reverse complement strand
GCATGTGATGGATATCACAAATACAAGGTTTCTCTCCTCTTCTTATTTATTATTTATTCTTTTTGACCTTGCTCTGCTGTTTACTTATCGGAGAAGTTACCCTGAGTTTATGGCTCTGTTTTAGTCAATTCAAAGAAGTTACCCATTACCGTGGCTTTTGTAGGAAGATGTTAAGCTGATGGCAGAAATGGGTTTAGAAGCATTCAGATTCTCTATCTCATGGACAAGGCTCATACCTAGTAATTCCTCTTCTGCTTGCTAGTAAACGATTTTGTTTCTGTACATCCTAAAACCTTATTTATTTATTTATTTTGACTCTGTTGTGGCTTCTCAGATGGAAGAGGACCGTTAAACCCAAAAGGTTTAAAATTTTACAAGAACCTCATAAAAGAACTACGTAGCCATGGTGAGGTTTTCCTTAGAACTTGAATTTAAGAAAATGGGGTCTGATTCTATCTCTCTTAATCGCAATTGAAGCCAACTCATAGCCTCTGGTTTAAATTTTGGCAAACAGGAATCGAACCACACGTTACACTTTACCACTATGATCTTCCTCAGACTCTTGAAGATGAGTATGGAGGATGGATTAGCCGCAATATCATGTAAAATTTCAAAATCCGACTATGATCTAACAAATTATTATTCTAAAGTTTTTAAGATGAAATGAAAAAAAGATTGTTGTTGCAGAGAAGACTTCACTGCTTATGCAGATGCATGTTTCAAAGCGTTTGGAGATGATGTGAAGTTATGGACGACAATCAACGAAGCTACAATATTCGCCATTGCTTCTTATAGCGAAGGATTCGCGCCACCTGGACATTGTTCTTCTACCAAATTCATCAATTGCTCTACTGGAAATTCTTCTACTGAACCTTATATTGCAGGCCATAACATGTTGTTAGCTCATGCCTCTGCGTCAAAATTGTATAAACTAAAGTACAAGGTATATTTTTCACTCTTAATAACCTATACCTTAAAAATCATTATTAGTTAATTATGAACATAATTATGACGGTGCAGAGTAAGCAGAGAGGAACCATAGGGTTTAGCATATATGCATTCGGGTTATCTCCTTATAGTAACTCCAAAGACGATGAAATGGCGACTCAAAGAGCTAAAGATTTCCTCTTTGGCTGGTGAGAGAAACAAAACTCTCTGTTTCAGTAACTTCGAGGATAAAGTAAAATCTGATGACTTTTTTTAAATATGATATAAACCAGGATGTTGAAGCCTTTGATATTTGGGGACTATCCAGATGAAATGAAGAGAATATTGGGATCGAGGTTACCAGTTTTCTCAGAGGAAGAAACAGAGCAAGTCAGAGGATCATCTGACTTTGTTGGAATTATCCACTACATGACAGTCTATGTCAAAAACAGTAGACCCACATCTTCTCTTTCTCCCAGCAGACAAGACTTCTTTACAGACGTTGGCGTAGAGACGATCTGTAAGCTTACTTCATTTTCATCATCGATCATACCGAAAAATCTTCTCATCTCTCATAACTGATACTTCTTCTTCTTTTGGACAGTCATGGGGAACTCTTCATTCTTCGAGGTAAGGCCAACAATATTGATTTGATCTTCTTGAATCTAGAAACTTAGCGTAATTTGATTGCTTTTTGTGTTTGAAGTGGGAAGCTAATCCATGGGGTCTTGAAAGTGTCCTGGAGTATCTGAAACAGAGCTATAACAATCCTCCAATCTACATTCTTGAAAACGGTCCACTTCATTCTCTTTTGTCTTATTACTCTCTGTTTTTTGTTTTTTTCTTCTTGAGAGCACCAAGACACACTATTGTTCTTAAAGATTCTTCTTCAATTGCTAAAAGAAAAGCAAAAATATAATTAAACAGGTAAACCGATGAAACATGGTTCGATGCTACAAGACACACCAAGAGTTGAATACATTCAAGCTTACATTGGTGCTGCACTCAATGCCATCAAGTATGATTCTCCTTCATCATCTCCTAATTAATTTTCATTTTAGGATTACTAATTGGTTTAAAACGGTCTGATGTTATGTGTGGTTAATGTGTATCTCGGTTTAGTTCGGTTTTAGTTGACTCGCTGATTCTGATTCGACTGATGATTAGGAATGGATCGGACACAAGAGGTTACTTTGTATGGTCGATGATTGATTTGTACGAGTTGTTGAGTGGATACATGTACAGCTATGGGATGTACTATGTGAATTTCAGCGATCCTGGTCTCAAGAGGTCTCCAAAGCTATCTGCTTCTTGGTACTCTGGTTTTCTCAATGGTTCAGTTGATGTTGATCCTCAAGCTATTTCTCTGTTGCACAGCAACTTCTCTGGTTCCTCTTCGCTTTAACCTAGTTTGTATATCTCGTAAAATGCAAACAAAATTTTATTTTTTACTCGATTATTGTCTTTGTTGGGAAAGAATGAATGAATGGTCCACCATATGCTGTATAGTGCAAAATGTTTATGTCGTCTACCTAATTCAAGAGGTCAACATATCAAACAATCCACTCACTCTTCTTACTAGTACATCAAAATATCTCCAAAATAAAAAGATTCTTCACGTGTTAATGGTTTAATGAAGAAAAACATTTTGACGTGAATCAAAATTCTTCTTTACGCAAAATAAAATGACTGTATATTTTTAGCATGGACCAAATGAAAACCCAAAAAAAAAAAAAATCTTAAACAACCAGCTTTCTTATATTCCAAATTTTATTTTGTTTCCTATATAGATATTTTTTTTGAAAAGTTGGAGAGTCACATCCCAAGGATTTGATTAACCCATAAGGAAAAAACTGAAAAAAGATATTTCTTGAGTGTTCCTGACATATAGAAATGTCCGTTTATTAAGTGGAAAGAAGCAACAGGAAAGATGGGTCACTCATTTACTTTTTAAAACCATTCAATTATTTGTTATAATCTCGGAAACTCATTCAAACGGGAGGAGGAAATTACCCCCAAAAAAAAAAAAAAATGCAATCATTATCTCTGCTTTCCGTTTCTGTGGTCATTGTTTTGGCAGTAAGCTACAGTGATGCCTTCACCAGAAACGATTTTCCAAAGGATTTCCTCTTCGGAGCTGCCACTTCTGCTTATCAGGTTTGACCCTGCTCCATTTTTGTTTTTTTTTTTTTGTGTTTGTGTTTACTATGTTTGGAATTTGTGGGAAATAGTGGGAAGGAGCTGTTGATGAAGACGGAAGGACTCCAAGCGTCTGGGATACTTTCTCCCACTCTGGTAATTTTAGTTTCATTTTTTTTTCTAATTTAAAACATATTATATATTTAAATGGTTGTACTACATTTCTGCTGGGAATTAATAAAGCTCGATCTTCAATCTGTTGTTATACCCAAATAAAGAAGGATAATGTAGTTATTCATGTCATCGCCTACTGTTTAATTTAAAGTAAGAATATTGAACCGTTGCGGATCTGAGAGTTGGTTTGATTAGATTCATAGATGTAAATTTGTTTTGCAGATAACAAAAAAGGCGATGGAGATATAGCTTGTGATGGGTATCACAAATACCAGGTTTTTTTCTCTTTCTTTTTCCCCTTGTTGCTCTGTTAGTTGTTGTTGTTTACTCTTTTAAGTCACTGGCTCTGTTTTTTTCTTAAATTCTTTTGTTATTGTGGCTTTTCCAGGAAGATGTTAAGCTGATGGCAGAAATGGGTTTAGAAGCATTCAGATTCTCTATCTCATGGACGAGGCTCATACCTAGTAACGCCTCTTCTAGTTTCTTAACTTGCAAGTAAATGACCTTGTTTCTGTGGATCTTGAACCCATTTTTTTGGTCTCTATTGTGGTTTCTCAGATGGAAGAGGACCCGTTAACCCAAAAGGTTTAAAATTTTACAAGAACCTCATAAAAGAACTACGTAGCCATGGTGAGGTTTTTCTTTAGAACTTGTATTTAAGAAAATGGGGTCTGATTCTATCTCTCTTCATCGCAATTAAAGCCAACTCATAGGCTCTGGTTTAACTTTTGGCAAACAGGAATCGAACCACACGTTACACTTTACCACTATGATCTTCCTCAGGCTCTTGAAGATGAGTATGGAGGATGGATCAACCGCAAAATCATGTAAATGATCTTTTTTTTTAAAAAAGGATTCTGATCTAACAGTTAACTCTATATAATTTTGATGATGAAATGAAACAAAGATGGTTTGTTGCAGAGAAGACTTCACTTCTTTTGCAGATGTATGCTTCAGAGAGTTTGGGGAGGATGTGAAGTTATGGACTACAATCAACGAAGCTAACATATTCGCCATTGGTGCTTATAGCGAGGGATTTTTGCCGCCTGGACATTGTTCTACTAACACATTCGTCAATTGCTCAACTGGAAATTCTTCTACTGAACCATATATTGCAGGCCATAACTTATTGCTAGCTCATGCCTCTGCTTCAAAATTGTATAGACTCAAGTACAAGGTATGCACAAACACATACTGTATACAGGTCTTTTTTTTTTGGTTCTTCAAAACCTTAGATCCTTATGAACATAAATATGACGGTGCAGAGTAAGCAGAGAGGATCCATAGGCTTTAGCATATATGCATACGGGTTATCTCCTTATACAAACTCCACGGATGATGAAATCGCCTTTCAGAGAGCTAAAGATTTCCTCTTTGGCTGGTGAGAAAAAGAGGGTTTTTTTCTTTTCTTTTCTTGCTTCAGTAACTTTGGAGGATAAAGTAAAATCTGATGACTGATTTTGAATTGGGATATAAAAAAGGATGCTGAAGCCTTTGGTATATGGGGAGTATCCGGATGTAATGAAGAAAACCTTGGGATCGAGGTTACCGGTTTTCTCAGAGGAAGAAACAGAGCAAGTCAAAGGATCATCTGACTTTTTCGGGATTATCCACTACATGACAGTCTATGTCACAAACAGTAAACCCTCACCTTCCCTTCCTCCCAGCAACCGAGAGTTCTTTACAGACATGGGCGTAGATACGATCTGTAAGCTTTACTAATTTCTTTTCATCATCAAATCATTCGATAAAAAAAGGCTCTTTTAGCTGATAATTCTTCTTCTTTTGGACAGTCATTGGGAATTCTTCATTCTTTGGGGTAAGACCTGCAAGAAAGGCTATCGATCCATCTTCTTGAATCCAGAAATTTGACTAATTTGATGGCTTTTTTTTTTTTGGTAGTGGGATGCTATTCCATGGGGTTTTGAAGGTGTCTTGGAGTATTTGAAACAGAGCTATAACAATCCTCCACTCTACATTCTTGAAAATGGTCAACTTTCATTATCTTTTGTCAATCTTTGTCTGCTGGCAAACTTTCTTGTTCTTAAGATTCTTCCAAATTATATATATAAAAAAAAAAAAACAGGTTTACCGATGGAACACGATTCAGCGCTACAAGACACACCAAGAGTTGAATATATTCAAGCTTACATTGGTGCTATGCTCAACGCCATCAAGTATGATTCTCCTTCTTCATCTTTTAGTCTTTCATATGAATGGTAATAATGCAATTGTGATTCCCGTTTTGCTCTGCTATCTGATTCTGATAAATCTTTTTGAATGATTAGGAATGGATCGGACACGAGAGGTTACTTTGTATGGTCGATGATTGACTTGTACGAGTTATTGGCTGAATACAAGAACAGCTTTGGATTGTACTATGTGAATTTCAGCGATCCTGGTCTCAAGAGGTCTCCGAAGCTCTCAGCTTCTTGGTACTCTGGTTTTCTCAAGGGTACAGTTGATGTTGCTTCTCAAGATATTACTCAGTCGCAGAGCAACTTCTCTGGCTCTTCTTCTTTGTAATGTAGTTATATACAACCAAGGATTTTGGTTCTGTATTTTTTTTTTTATCCTGATTTGGTTTGAGTTCGTCTGTTTTCAATGACAAAACTCAGTGATTTGGCAAATGGTTTAATCAAATTTGTATTTAATATCCCTATTAGATGTTGATCGTAAAGGCCGAATAGAACCACTCAAATACAACCATTAAAATCTCACATAGAGATTAACAAAATTTCTATGATTGAAATTTATACTTACGTCTCCAGTACTCAAAAGCGCATCTGGTGTAGTGGTATCATAGTACCCTCCCACGGTACTGACCAGGGTTCGATTCCCTGGATGCGCAGCTATCTCTGTTTTACCTTTTCACAGTATAAATGTTTCCTTTGTCTAACTAATATGAATCTTTAAATTTTTGGCTGTTGAAGGCTTTGGTGTTCGGAGGCTATCAAAGCCTTACATTGGAGTTGTGCTCAAAGGCTTTAAATTCCGTTTGAATAATTTTATCAAATCTTTAAAAATCTATGCTCATATTATTAGCCAAAAAAAAAAAAAAAACTCAGAAATCAAGGTTTCCATTGTTTATCTATCACCAAAATTATTTGTAAAAATGTAAACGCATGTTTCTTTCTGTTTTGCGTTTACATTTACAAATAAAATTTTGATTACGATCGATAGTAAAACACCTTTAAGACAATAGTAAATGCAAAAAGAAAGAAAAGAAAAATGGTACAATCGAGAGACCATATATCAGAGAGAGAAATAAAAAGACAAAAAAGATCGATGTAGAGAGAGAGAGAGAGTCTTTGAGATCAGTTGGTTACCGGAATAACGGTCAAGCCAGGAGAGACTTTAAGGAAAGCCGGACGAGAGCAAAGGTCGTCCCACCACGCCTTGACTTTAGGACGGTCGTTGACCAAACCGGCGTGACTCGTCTTCATGAAGTAGTAAGTGTAGGGAACATGGTTGAGATCAGCGAGCGTGTAAGAATCTCCGGCCAAGTATTTCGTCTTCCCGAGCCTCTCTTCGTACACGTCGAGCACTTTCTCTAGCTTCTCCAGATTCTCCTCCACGATGGCTGCGTCGGGTGATTTCTCGCCTTGCAGAGGCACGACGATGAGCTGGTGGATGACGGCGGAGATCGCAGGGTTGAAGTGGTGTGCTTCCACTTCCGACCATTGCTTCACAATCGCTGCTTCTTTAGAGTCTTCGTGTCTTGTCAAATCCGTTCCTTTGTCTTTGTGTTTCTCTGCTATATATGCCGTGATTGCCCTCGACTCTGTTCTTTTTTATAACATCAATCAATAATCGTCAATGAAATCAAATATTAAAAAGAAAAAAATGGATGCATCGATACGAACCAAAAAGGGTAAGGTCGTCGTCTTGTAGAACTGGAACTTGGCCAAAGGGCTGCATCAAGGAGAACAGATATGATGAACATAGATACATAATAATCACATGTATGTATAATATGCGAGCATGATATATAGTATAAGAATGGGTTCATGATAAATATGCGTACGTTCATGGAGAGGAAAGAAGGGAGCTTGTGGTGGCAAGCAAAGAGATTGACGGGGACAAGCTCGAACTCAGTGTCCTTCTCGTGAAGGCAGAGAAGAACACGTGCCACGCACGCTGACATCTCATCTCCATATACCTTCATCACCATTTCTGTTTTTTTTCTTTCTTTTTGCTATATCACGGACAGAGTCACACTTAGTACGTACTTGATAACTCGGAGGAGAGAGTGAGTCTGAGAGAGAACTGTAATCTCATTTACTTCTCTAACATATATCTTCGTGTTTTGTATAACCTAGCAAATATGAATGTGGTCCTCCTGCTTCTCGAAGTTTTAACAAATTATATAGAAATATATCGAATCTAACATTAGGTTACGTACGTAGACGAATCTTTTCAGTTTTTATTTCAGATGTTGGTCGTTGAAATTGATGGTTTTCATCAAATAGGATTCCCTTTTACTCGTGCCTCGAAACTCGGCTTTGCGACCATTGTTATATATGTTAGTATGCGTATGAGGATCCGTGAGCGTACACGTGGCATTAAGTGAGAGTAGTTCACGTGGTCTCTCATTATTTGACCGTAAACAACGTTGACTAATGCGCCCATAAAAACGCAGATTGTTGTGACAGAACCAAGTGGTTTAGTGAAATGTTTGGGTAGGACACAAATAGGAGACCCTTGAATCAAGTTTTAACTAGAGATCAAAGGTTTTACAAATTATACGAACCATTCATTATTATACACACAACTATACATTAACACCATGGTTGCACCAAATCTCACCACTCAAGTAGCAGAGAAAGCCAGATAGAGAGAGAGAGAGATAGAGAAAAGGAACTAAAGAGATTTAGAAAGCTTCTAGAAAACAGAAGGCGGTTTTAGACAGTTGTGATATTCGAGCTGAGACATTTCTCCACCGTTAACCGGATCAAACTGGCATCTGTAGAAGCTGTTGAAAACAACAAAGAAGATAATCCAGCTCCGGTCAAATCACATAATATGAAAACCACACATGACCTACAAGAGTTTGTCAAAGAATTAATTATAAGCTTTCTTTTTGGCTTACCTCCCATCCATGCCAAGAATAACAACGGTGTTTTTCTGATGACCAAAGGCGACTATGTACTGAGTTCCTTCGATCAAACGGAACTGAGCCACCGACCACTCTGAGCTGAAATACTTTGGCAACACTCCTGACAGAGCAAAAGATTTATGCTTACAAAACCAAGAAGCTGCTAAAGTGGTGAAAGTAACTGATTCTGTGTTTATGTGAATCCTATACCTTTGAATAATGACAGAGACGAAGATGGGGATAATGAGGCAGAGCGAGTAACATCAGCTGCAATTCGGGGTGTGTCTTTCACTTGAGAGCCGGAGTTGACTTTAAGACCAAAGACATGGACAGTTCCTTTGTCACTTGATACAGCTAACCACTGAGCATTTGAAGAGAAGGCCAAACTATATATCTCCGCTCTATCTGCACCCCTCCTAACCTGTACACTCACATCATGTTGGCATTATTGAACTCATTAAGGCATTATTATAAACAAAAATACATTTTGAGGGTCCCTAAGATAATAAAAATCGTCAAACTTCCTAGGCTTGTATATGACGAGTAAATCCAACATCCTAATACAGACAATACGATCAATACTGCGAGTGAAATAGGACTCTGCAGCTTAATGAATAGGATCAGCTGCCAGATCATTTCACCGCATGTTTCGTAATAACATTTGCTCTTGATGATGTATTCATCAACGACCCTAAGAGTTTAATGTGTTCAGATCAGACTATTACTAAGTTCACCTCAGTAAACAAAAAAAATGTATCCTTTTCAATCAACACGATTCACCCTCAGCACTCTATCAAAAGTGTTGGGTGCAAAAGCGAAGGGAATCCACAGAGTAGGAAAATAAAAAACTAAATTGAAGCTAATTCGAATCGGAAGTAGACAAATTCAAAAACAATCGGCCTCTATCATAAACACCCATCCAACAACAGCAAGCAAGTCAGCTCTAAACAGTCATTAAGGATCATATATGAAATGAGCTTATCTCCATCTCTCAGCTGATACTAGAAATGTACGAAATGAGATGATAAATGTCCAGTCCTAATCTCTACTATGCCCAGTTCATTCTCATTTGGAGACACTCCCAGTCCGTGACAAATTTGCCAGCATCCTTACATCGAGCAATAGAAGAGGAAGGTTTTCAAACGATTAAAAGCCTAAATGCGTTAAATGGTACCTCTTGCCGCAAGGTGCCATCAACAGTATTGAAGATCCGAACCAGAGTACCCTTGGAGCTGGCCGTGGCCAACAAATGCCCATCCTGCGTGAGAGCGAAGCAAGCTATCCTCGAATCGTGAGCCATGATGAATTTGGTACGTTTCGAGGCGTAGTGCTCGATCCGAACTTGCCCTTTCTGCAAACCTGGGCATACCAATACCATAGAGCCAGCACCCTGAGAGACGGCGCACAAACCCTTAGGGTTCGCTATAGTCTCAATCTGATGCATCAGCTTGAGGTCCGCGAAATTGTAAACAAAAATCTTCTGCTCCAAAACGACAATAATCCGATCCCTCCTAAGCCGGACCGATCGAACATCGGACCTGAAAGAGAGTTCCCCAATACATCGGCTCTGGTGATCGTCCCAAATCATGACCTTATTAGGCGGATACTGGGGATCAGGTCCACCACCTACAAGGGCTAGTATATTGCATCTGAAGAGCATCTCCACGACGGCGACCCCACCCCCACGATCGAAATCACGCCGGAAAATCTCGCGAAACGGGTCGCAATTGAGGATCCGGAAGCCGCGATCGGTGCCGACAGCGAAGCAAGCGTGGTCCTGGTTAAAGGAGAGGTAGAGCAAGGAAGGAGGAGGCATCGCCGGTAAATTCGGCATATGGGGAGAAATAGGCGTTTGAATATTAACGTCTCGGTTGGAATCCGGAATCCGATCGGAATTCCGATTAACATCATCGGAGTTGAGACTCATGGAGGAGAAGGTATCGAGAGACTCGGTGTCGTCTTCACGATCGCGGTGCGAGGGAAAAGTAGGGTCGGAATCAGAGGCAGACGTAGAATCGGGGCTAGGGCTGGGATTTGGCCAGGGAGAAGAGGGGGAGGAGGAGACGGTAGCCATGGAAGAAGGAATCTAGAGGAATTGCGAGAGAGAATGAAGAAGAAGAAGCGTGAAGAAGGAGGAAGAAGAAAATGACTTCGTGCTTTGCTTGTTGCCGTCATATCTTTCAGGCGGCTACTCGCCTTCTTATTAAAGAAAAAAAAAAGTTTGGGATAAACTCAAATATTATAATACTATACACCTGAATCTTTTTTTTTCCAATTTTTTGTGAATACAAATGTTACTAATTTAAAGTTCATATCACTCTATATCAAAATTTAGAGAGCTAACAATACGGTTTTTTTCCTAATTTGTTCATGTTTTTTACGCAATCCATATATTGAACTGTGATTTCTTTAAATTTTGATTTAATATGACCAATGATTTCAAAAATGTTTCATGAGTAAATAATAACACGAAGCACAACATTCATTTTATTGTTAATGTTTTAACCAAGATGCATAGAAAGTAAAATGTTATTTTGTTCAAAAAAAAAGTAAAAAGAAAAAAAATCACAAGTTGAGAGAAAATGATAAAATAAGTAAGTCTACAAATCTCCTCCCGGCGACTTAGCTCCGAGATGTTGACCCGTTTAAAATCTGTAAGGACTCATCGGTGGATATAGTGCCGGTTGTGCCGTAGGATAGCCTTCAGGCGGACGTGATAAGCCGGGAAATATAGGTGGAAACATCGTAGGTGGACATTCCGGTACGTGATTCATCGGATACACATGAGGCGGATACAAGCCGGGGAAGCATGCCGGCGGCAGAGTCTCGGGCTGAGTAAATGGTGGATAAATCGGTGGCTGAGAAGGAACGTAGCCATAACTAAACGAACCGACACTTGGAAGCAACTGACTCAACACAGGTCCGTTCGAAACAGGTCGGTACGTCATTGCCGCAGGAGGACGCATTGGCTCGTGAGCTACGTAGCGTGAGCAGCCGGCACCGGTCGTAGCCACCACCGGACTGGCAAAGGAATAAGTGAAACTGATATCGCCTCTTGGTTTTCCGTTAGCCTTCTTGATTTTATAGGTGAGGTATCTTTGACCGGCCTTGTCGTTTCCGAGATGATCCAAAAGCTCTTTCACCGGAATGTGAACCTCGCCGATGTCTTTATCTCCTCCTCCACGTTGCTCGCACTTGATCTTGAAAGTGAGCACGAGCCGGTTAGCCTGAGCTAAGGTTTGGTCGATTGTAAATTTCACGACTTCATTGATCCATTTGAGGCTTGTTCCACTGTGTATTGCCATTTGTGTCCGCTGCTCACGGTGGTCGGAGCATTTGGGATCGCCGGATAACTTCACGGCCACAAAAACATCCATCTTCGAGACTTTCTCAAGCCCTTTTGCTGATGCCACCGTTATTTCTAGAGATCTCGTCTCCATTTTGAAACTACCAAACATAAAATGCAAAAAGCTAGTTCTTCTCTACCCACTCTACATATAGAAGTTGCAGAGACGACTAAGAGAAAGTCAATGACAACTATTTATACAGAACCTTTCTCATTATTATTCCATCCACTATTTCGTTTTTCATTTGAGCTAAATTTTAAGATTTTAATATACCTGTAAGATAATTAATTCCATGAAAGAAGAAGTCTGTGTTTGACAAACAGCCAAAGGTAAATTACAACTCAGTCAAAAAGTAATAGACAAGGAAAAAACAAACAGAGCAAGCAAACATAAAACAATCACAAATGAAGTTTGGCACAAGATACAGAATCATCAAGAACCTTTTTTATTCTTCTTCCTGGCTGCGAAAGATGCAAACTTGAAGGAGGATGGTTGTCAATTTAATGATGAGTATGAGTGCCATCCCCGGTTTCTTCGCCTTTCCTTGAAGCTGCTCTAAGTTTACGCTGTTCCTCTTTGTATATCCTGTTTCTTCGTTGGAACTACAACAAATACACATTCCAATAACCGATCCATTCACCAAAAGCTTACATTAAGCAAAGAAGAAAGAATCTAACCGATCCTTTTCATACTCTCAAAATTTTTTTGCGAGAGCCTATATTCCTTCAGTCGGAGAGTCAATATTCTATAATTTCAATACATAGAGAACATGTGTTCCAATTTGCCAGATTCTGAAGAAACAAACGAAAAATCAAGAGATGAAAGCATTCTAATTTAACAGCTAAGGAATTGAGATAAGACCATGAAACTAAATCTCTATGAACGACCTGTTAAATGTTATCCTGTGAGTTGGTAAAATTTCATTGCATTACATGAAACCAGGAATATAATAGTTTCCAAGCAAAAAGCTTATGTTTTTTTTATACAGCAAAACACCTCACTAAAATGCCAGGGTACGAGCAAGTGATACTAAATCTAAGAGAGGAAAATCAAGAAATGAAGTGAAAGCATTCTAATTTAACAGCTGTGGAATAGAGGGGTTCAGCTAAGACCATGAAACTAAATCTCAGACAAGGGAAGCAGTTTATCTCTATGAACGATCTAGTGGATGGTATCCACGTTATACTTTTGAGTTGGTAAAATTTTTCATTGCATTTCATGAAACCAGGTATAATTATAGTTTCCAAGCAAAAAGCTTATGTTTTTTTATACAGGTACACACCTAACTAGACAAAAATTGGCAAAAGAAAAGACTAATTTCAATATCGTTTGAACTGATCTAGTGTTTTGGTGATCCAGAAACCACCAAGCTGATTGATCTAGGGTTCCGTGCAGGGCGAATCATCAAACCAGTGAAATTGATCCAGCAATCAAGGCGTGAAATTGATGATTCCAACGCACAAACGAATTGATAGAAACCTAAAAGAAAAGGCGTGCGTACCTCTTTGGAATGGTGAAGACACTCGAGGTAGTCTTCACGAAGAAGTGAACAATCCTTGGGCTCTCTGCAGTGAGACATACATTCGCTGAAATCCATCCAGAAATCGTAACATCTCCCTTTGTTTCCCGTTATTCCCCACCCCGACGCCATTTTTCTCCCAATCTAAATCCAAGACAAGCTGTATGTATCCGATGACGATGAAACTCGAGACTTCTATTCTTCGCCTGCTTTCATTTCAGAAAGATCCGAACGATTCGGGTTTATCCAATTAGAACCCGAATTTATCCTTTAAAGGCCCTTTAAATTATTGGGCTGTAACATCAATACTCGATAGGCCTAGTCAACCTGCAAATTTTCTTCTGCGATCCGTCGTATTTTTACGGTCGTAATTTAGTCCATTTGATTAAAGAGTTAATTTGGTTGAGTTAATTTCTCTTGATTAAATGCATGATTTTTACGGTCGTAATCTAGTTTTTTTTTTGGTAAAAAACTAAAACTAATTATTACTCGGGCTATACATAAATACTAGGTGTTTAGCCCGCACCTTGTGCGGGCGGAAATGTTTCATTAAAAATACTTACTCAAAATCGCTAATTTACTTGAAAAACTTACTCAAAATCGCGTTGCGCGGACGAAAACATCATCTTTTCTTTCAATTTCTTTTTGTCTTGTTCTTTCGATTTTTTTTCTTCCTATTATTCTTTATATAGTCTATATTTTCCAATTTCTTATTGTTTTACATAAAATATTAAATAAACAGACTTCTTCTTTGTGTTTTTTTTTTTTTTTTAGTTTTATACCTTCTTCGTATTTTCTTCTACTATTTATTTTTGGAAGTTTGGAAGTTTGAAAGTTTTCAGATGTATATTTTCACATCTTTTATAGGCTTGATTATCTTTATATAAACGATTAATTTCAAAAAATTTTGCGAAGTGAAGCACAAAGATAACATAGACACATATTATCCGAGTATTCTAATATGAACTCTCCTCTTAAAACAAAATTGAAATATAGTTTGGAAGCTGAAACCAAGTCACTCTTAAAATTGTTATTCTTTATTGCCTAAAAAGTAATTCCAAAATTATATATAAATCCAAACAAATAAAACATGTTTTAATTTTTAATCGTAAAAATTAGAACTGTATTCACTTCTTATATTTTGTAGAAAGAATAATCTTCACATAATGAATTATTTATTATTTGAGACATATATTCTTCCAATTATTTTTTTAAAAAATATTAGATTCTTAAACAATTATAAATGAGATGACTCTCTCATAGGAGTTACTCACTTTCCCTTTGATCATTATGTAAGGTACCTACTGATATTATCTTGACTATTTCCTGGTTTTTAAAACTTTACCAATGTATTCTATTATTGAGATTTACATAATGAGATTATTTTTTCTATAAAGCATTGAAAGAAGTAAAAAACTTTTAATTAGCGGAGTGATGCTATAGGTTTTTTTTAGGGGAAAAAAATCTATTCCTTATTTATCTTAACCAATAGCTTCTCAATACTATAAACTTACAATTTTTCACATGTCCCTCCGAATTGTAAACCGAATACTTGGTATTATCTTTAATTTGGAAAATACCATTTGCAATAAACCATACGGTTTTTTGCACCAATAATATAAATCTGAAGCTGAAAGATCTCTCACTTACCACTTGGATCTTTCTTAGACCCTTGTCAACCTTTGTCATTTGAAAGAAGATCTAGAGTCTGTTGTTGATTTGTGCTCTCATTGTGTTCCACATCAGCAAGACCATTCTCCAAAGCTTTCACGTGTTTTTCGAAGTAGGTTTGGTTACTTTAGTCAAACGAAATCATTGAAACTTTTGGGTGGTTCATTAGTTCCGGAGACAAACTGTTCCAACTACATCTCTGCACAATGATGAAGCCTCTTTCAAATACTCAAAAAAATTGTGTCTTTGCATGTTCATTATGAGGAAGGTAGTATCCATATGCAAATGTCCAATTCAAGACCCTCCTACATTCTATTATCCAATCGTAAAATCAACCACATAAATACTTTGGTCCGTTTAAGAATAATGTTGTAACAAAAGTCTCACTGAAAGTGTCATTACTACTATTCCTAAATTAGCATGATTGCAAGATTTTACCAATAACAGTCTTTAGTGAAATCACACTTTCTGTTCAACGATTCCACAAGATTTAACATGAAAAATATAATTTTAAAACCCTGATTGGTCTAGTTTTTTTAAATTTAATCAATAATTTCCCATTTATATTCCATTATGCATCATCCTGGTTCACTTTGAATAACCATGTATTTCGCACGGCCAAGAAATTCTGGTTGGGGCAAGAGTCTCGGGCTCATCGAAATCTTTATTCCAACGATTTCTTCAGTCTTTACTATAATTAGAGTGAAGAAGCAGAGCGATCAATTCGACTTGGCTTAGAGAACAGTAGAAACTCGTTCAATATGGTCTCTTTTATGCTTGTAAATTTTTTTTTTTGTTTTGCTACGATTTTATGCTTGTGAATATATTCTTCACTATAACTGGACATCACAATAAACAACGCTAAATCAGTATGATTAGCATCACTTTGATTCCTCAAAATTTAACTGAGATGAATACACCTTAAACATGAAATCCAAACAGAATCTCAAGTCCGAAGCAAAATTATTTTTGGATAAACCAGACACATTCCAAAAACAGAAACAAAGTTGAGATGGAGGAGCATAAACAGTATGGGATCCGATCGGTCATAGACTTATAGAGCAATATCGATGGAAATTAATCGCAAAGCTTAAATATTCAATCGTCCTCATTCATCATGAACACAGACCCAAAGCTTTTAAACAAAAAACTCTAATTCAAAAATTTTAATAAAGCAATACAACTCAAACGTCAAAACACAGAAACCACCGGTTGAAGAAGAAGCTCTGACTAATCGGAGATTAGGGCTAAAGTGAGAGCCTTGGGGCTTTCATATACAAAACCATACAATTTTATAGCATTAAAAGATCCAATATTAACTTCATGGTAACAAAATTTGATATAGTTAATTATAAATAAAACTTAATTTTAACCAATTAAAGGAAATTAATGACCTTTTAGAAAGGGACAATAAAATAATTAACCACGCTGAGATTGAATGAGAGGTCTTTAAAGCTAAAATTCACTTCGCTTTTAATATATACTGTGATGATTAGTCACCTAAATTGAATAAGAGAACTTAGACCACCTCCATCAGTGAGCTCTTCAAAAATAAGTTTTTAAAATTAAAATATTATTATTTTAATATAATTTAGTTATTTGATTTAATTTTTGTTGTTTTTAAATAAACAAGCCAATTAAAAATGGACAGATGTAGAGACTTTCTTTTATGAGTCTCTTATACAAGAGGTTTAAGCGCTTTTGTTATATTCTCTCTCCTACTTTTTTATTTTTTTATTTAATTTACTGATGAAGAACCTCTCCTCATCCCCTTGTTGGAGATGTTCTTATAGCGAAAAATTTACTTCGCATATAGTATATATGATATGATTTTAATTTTTTTTATTAAATTCCAATTTTTAATAAATTTTTAAAATTTAAATGTTTTTTGATTAAATTCCGATTTATATAATTTTTTATTAATTTACGATTTTAAATATTTTTAAAATTTTAAATATTTTTTATTAAATTCCGATTTTAATAATTTTTTATTAATTTACGATTTTTAATAATAAATTTTATTAATTTTCGATTTTTAATAATTTTTTTTATTAAAATTTATTTTAGAAAAATATAAGGAGGGGTAAAGGGTAATTAACCACTTTGAAATTGAATGAGAGAGCTTTAACTCAAAAATTTATAATATATATGATTTGTTACTCGGCTTGTATCTGTTACTTGCCTTGTACTTGACTTGAAAAACCAATTTTCAAGTACTTATACTTGTTAAGACAAGTAATAAATTGTGTATTTTTATTACTTGCAAGTACAAGTCAAGTATCAAGTAATAAAAGAAATCTAACTACTCGACTTGTATTACTTATTACTCAGTTTTATATATGACAAATTGATATTTATTGATTTTCCTTTGTCCCACATCGACAAAAGAGCTATGGGACAGATTAAAAATATTTCTATATAACGAGGATATGCATATATTATCCCTTTACTATATTAGGCTTCATTACTTAAGGGAATTTTGATAACTATTTATTGGGTTTTTATTTGGCCCTAAGTAGTAAGTTTTTTTTTGCTTGTTATTTGCAAGTATTAAATAATTCACTGGTCAAGTACAAATCATCAGTTTTTTACAAGTATTTGTTTTATCAAGTACTTGTTTGACAACGGATCAAATATGAATCAAAAAAATTAATAGTTGTTTTGGACGGGTCAAGTATCAAGTATAGTTAAAATGAGTTAAAATGAGTTAAAATGACAAGTACTGTAATTGTCCAATGTCCAGGACTAGTTATTACTCACCACATAGCTTATGCCTCTAGGTAGACAAAAAATTAGTTATAGGAAACCTAAGGACCTCGATTTAGCATCATCTTTAAAAACGTGTATCTCAAACAGAAGATATATTAGCTACGGGTTAAAAAAAAAAAAAAGAACACAAAAACCAATATAGATATTACTATATTAGCTTAAGTTAGTAAGTGAAAACAACTAATCTAAATAGTGGAGTCTAATATTCTTGGTTTTTACCCTACACTTGTTATACATCAAAGATGATGATGTCTTGAGCTACTCAACATTCACAATCACTAGCTTTACACAGCCCAAACCAGCTTAACCTTAGATTTGTTTTCTCCATCAAAACTCACAAAGCTCACAGATAATCCAAGTTTACTAAGAGGCACAGGCTCTTTAGGGATTCACGAGACGATAAGCAATGAACCTATCATCCCTAAACAGCATCTCCGCGTCTTGAGGAAGAGTCATCTCGGGGTTCCATGGAAGACAAACTACACGTTGCCCAGTTGGTATATTCCGGTGGCCAGTTCCCATTATGAGCCTCTTCTCACAATCTTCTACACATGATGATTCTGATTCATTACCATGGTCTGTGGGATTCTGAGGCATAGCCGAAGAATCAGCAGCAATGTTCACCTCCATAGCATTGGTAGCTGGTGCACTAAGATTACCATCGTTTCTGGGATGAGAATCCACAGGCAACACAGCAATGTTTTTCTCCTTGACAGTATTGGCTGATGCATTAAGAACATCTGGGAATTCTGCAGAAAATGAAGACCGTAGATCATGAGTTTTGAATGAACAACCATTTCGCAGAAAACTGACACTGGAACCCAGTTCATGCAGTTTAGAGTAAGGTGAGATTTCTTATCCACAACTGTTCCCTATTCAACTCAGGAAATATGATCCCTATGAATATGATATAGGTTATAAAGAACACTAACCATCTTCATACACTTGAATCCACTTTGATGGGACATCAGGGGTTACCATCTTGGAAGGTTGGGAAGGGATCTCTTGTACACTTCTCTTCACATTTAAATTTGCAGCTTCTTGTCTCTCGCAAGGCAAAGAAGGTGATGAGGTCTGGTTCGGGTGCCCTGCAGCACATCACAGAAAATCTGATTCAATAAGACCTGTCTCGTTTGAACAAAGAGAGTCACATCAAATGGTACACAAACGACAACAACAGCAACGAAAAGTCGTTTCATGATGGCCACATTATAGAATACAGAGAGGTAAATACTGGCCTAGAAACATTAAATAGGTTAACTGGAGGAATCTCATATGCAATTGTATGAAGAAATTTGTGGTAGGTAAACTTATTTGTAGTCAAACTCTCTACAGCTATATGGAAATCAAAAGCATTTCACAAGAACAGTGGAAACCACAAGAAGACACAATCCATTATCATTCTTTGTTCCAAATCACGCACCAACTGCAATTCAACATAACTTGTTGATTTTGAAAGATTTGATCATATTCTATTCTAAGGAGTGAATACCATAGGAAACGCAAGGGATGTTAAAGGATAGACACATACCATGTCGGATACTCATGAATGCAACTTTCGCAGCACTCATTTCGGCCAATTTTTTGGTTTTTGCCTCTTCTCCTCTGAAAAACTTTCCAGCAAACTCAACAGTGGAGATGAAAGAAGGTGCATGCGATGGACCAGATGTAGCAGTTGCATAAACTGGTAAAAGAGAACTTTCTTTCTGAGCAATCTCTTGTAGAAGGTTCTTGTAAGCAACATCAGTTCCCGTTCCCTGGATAACAAAAAAAAAAAAAAAAAATGAGACAAGGATTAGATAACATGGAAAAGCACAAAACAGTGGTCCAAAATGAGAGTGGGAACTAGCCTCTGGGCTTAATGGCGTCAATGAAGCCAAAGCGATTTTGGCAGCGGCATGCTCAGCCGCTTTTAATGTCATTAAGAATTCTTCACCCTGGAAAGTCTGTCCGCAAACTGTAACCTTACATCGAAAGCGAGGAGCATGAGCAGGCCCTTGTCGCTCAGCGGCATAGACTGGTAATTCTATATTTTGCTTCAGGGCATATGATTGCAGTTGGCTCTTGTATACATGATCCATCTCCTATCAAACTTGTATAATATAAATAAAACTTCCACTTCAATGCTATCTGCTGAGAAAAAACAATAAAGCTAAACATAGAAACCAAATTACTCGTAGATAAAAAAAAAAAAAAAAAAAAAGAAACCAAATTACTCAAATTTTGTTTAAATTCGTAAATTTTCGTTGAAATTCATCAAACAATGAGACCTTCTACTTCCCTGCGAAAAGATTATGTTTTTCTACAGACTGATTGGTCTAGGGTTTGGGACAGACAGATAACAGAGCGAATCAGGAAAATCAGTGAAACTCATCAAGCGATCAAGGTGTGAATTGAAGATTAACAAATTCAAAGAAAACGATATAAAAAGCGTACCTAAATTGGGATGGAGAAATCCAAAAAATGGAAACAGAATAAATGAACAGTCCTTCCTTCCTCGGGAGGATTCTCTGCAATTCACTGATAATCCATCAAGTCCATACACCAGTAAATTCTTCGCCTGATTCCGATGGATCCGGGTGTTATCCAGATGGAACGGGTATGATCCGAATCAATGGGCCAATAAGTGGGCTTCAACATGAACGAACGTTTCAAGGGCCCAGTTAAAAATCTTCGAAGCCTATCAGAAGGTTGTCGGAAACCATTTCTCTTCCAATTTTGGTTTAAGGAGACGACGGCGGAGGAGGCGTCGCACGACCCCGAAGGACCCAAAAATAGGAAATTGGAGTAATGGTGACCGGAGAAGCGTTGATCGCATACAGAGCTCTGCTCAGGGCTACAAGGAAATCATTCGCTGGAGATTCCGAGATGCTCAAGGCTTCGGCGTCCGAGATCCGTAAGAAATTCGAAGAGAACCGCCACGTGGCTTCCGATTCTGACATCCCTCGCCTGCTCGGAGAGGCGCGTGAGGCGGCTGAATTCATCTCCACCATGATCGTTCAGGCTAAACTCAACGAACGCGGCGGATTCGGTACTCTTACTGCGTTTTGACTCATTACACTTTTATTCTCAGTCTTCTTCCCGGTTTCTGTCTCAGGGCACTATCTGTTTGTTGAAATGCGTGGCTGAAAGTTCATATTTTTTTGTTTTTTGGGGAAAATAATTGGAAATTTTATATGTATTTTAGAGGTGAAGGCAAGCCAGGAACACGCGGGAGCGACTTTGGAGCTTCCAACAGAGGAGATGCTTCGGAACAAATCTGTATGAGTAAGTCTTAGTGAACGACCACATTGAGCCTGTCTGAAACTGGAGGATCACTTCTCCCTTACTTGTTTTGTTTAATCGGGAAAGGTGGAACCTTTTGTTTTTGATTCTGTGTTTGTTCTTTCTTCACTGCCAAATCAACTCAGATTCAATTAATAAGGAGCTCCTTGCATACATTTTTTTTTGATGAAATTCTTCCATTTTAGATCCAAGACTCACAAAATAAATTTCACTTACATATTGATTCTATTGTTTGAAGCCTTGTCTTGGTCACTTAGTCACTTGCTTGCATCATGGTTATATATGTCTAATGTCACTGTTTAGTGCTAGTTTGGAATTCTTTTCCTTGATCAGCTAAGGATTCATCTCTCTAGTGTTCCTTGTCACCGAGTAAGCGCTTGTGCACAGAGTCTGGTAGGAAGTTTGAAAAAAAGTTGATGCGAGAAGAGTTAAGCCATCATCTTTTTACTCTAGTTTTCAATCCAATGGAAGTAGTAGAACGCTTTTTCCGATATGCGGTCCCGTAAGTATGGTTCGTTTTCCAACAGAGAACCACTACTCTATCCCTTCTCTCCATTCGTGTGTGTCCATGTTTTGCTCAGGAGCCCTTTATGTTCTTCATGGTTTAACTTCTGAGTCCTAGCTTTTTCTAATTAGTGTCTCATCCATCTTCTTTCCTGGTGTGTAATCCTTAGATTCCTGTGTTTCAGGAGCATTGTCTTTTGTTTCATGGCAATCATGTGAATAGCCATAACCATCTATACTTCGTCCTCTCAATTCATGTGAGTTCAATTCATTTTTTGTTTAAACTGTATTCATAAATGCTCACGCATTACCTGATTATCTACAACAAGACGTTACTCACGCACGTCCTAAAGAAAGTAGCTATATGTCGTGAAAAAAAAAAAAAAAGATTCGACGAGATATGGTCATGGGCCTCATGGCGATGACAAAACCACAAAATATAGCTTTTTAATTTCCTATTTTTTTTGGTTTTCTGCGATATACAGATACTATACTACAGTCTCATTCCGTACACAACTAGCTGATCTTCCATTTATAAACAACTGATTATAAAAGTAGTGATGAAATAATTATCCTTTTCTTCTTAAATCTAGACATACATATAATTTCATAAAAAAATATATTTTCTATTCGTGGTTTTCGAAATTTATATGTTAAAAGTTAAACAGATTAGTTATGGAATTTTTTATTTGCAAAACAAATTCCTTACCATTGGTACAATATAACAAAAAATTTGATACTACAACTTGATATTTATGTTTTTACAAAACTTTTAAGCTAATGAACCAAAAATATTTGTTTATATTATTCTACTATGAGCAGTGTTAGATTAATATGTTATGTTTACAAGTGACAAGCCCCATAAATTATCGTGAAAAATTAACCTTCAATTTCTTTTTGCTCTACCCACTTTTCTTAACTACTAGTTCATTGTGTAAACAGATGCGGATCCGCATGGTAGATTAATGATTACCATTACCTAAACAAAAAATAGAGTGGTTGTTGAAAATGGTAGAAAATTACTGTTGTATTTAATTTAGTAATCAGATTACGCTAAGAGCTAACTAAACCCACGAAATGGCTTTCTCCAAAACATCCAACATAGCCTTAAAACGCTGTGACCATAACTCCGACACCTACGAATGGACAGCCATACTTATTTTAACTCTTCTTGATTATTAACCTAACCAAAACCCTAATTAAATTTATACGTGTCTATACTCTATAAATACAATCTCTTTCTAACTCTCTTACTCGTCGACAATCCTTTTTATTATAAAGATTGCATTTTTATTACAACCCATAAAAAACCTCATGAGTTCTTCTATCACATTCTCACTTGTCTTCTTTCTCCTTTCACTCAATCTAACTTTTTCATTACCGTCTAAACGCAACAGCTATGTTCAAAACGCGTGTAGCGTTACACGCTACCAAGATCTCTGCGTTCAAACGCTAAGGCAGTTTTCATCGGTCGCCAAGAACAGCCCCAGCAAATGGGCACGTGCAGGCGTTTCCGTGGCCATATCCGACAACAAAGATGTTCTTAGATACCTTCTCAAAACGCGGCGTTCAGCGTTCGGGAAACGCGACCGCGTCGCTTTGTCAGATTGTCGTGAATTGCTTCAAGACTCTCTTGATAATCTCCACAAGTCCTTAGCCGTGCTCCGGAAACTCCGAGCCAGTGAGTTTCAGCAGCAGATGAGTGATCTTGGCACGTGGCTTAGCACTGCCCTCACGGATAAGGACACGTGTCTTGATGGGTTTGAAAAGACGTCGACGAAGTCATCATCAACGGTCAGGATGGTCCAGGATAGAGTCACTACGTCTCTGTATTTGTCCAGCAATTCCCTCGCACTCCTTAACAAGCTAGCGGCTGATGGCTCATGAGTAATTAATCTCATACAGCTTTAATTTCCATGTTTATGTAAAATCCATTATTAATAACGTTATTTACGGTTGAATACTATGCTTATTGAGACACGTAAATGTACGGTTTCTTTTGCAAAAACTAGCACTTTTTTTTAAAGTCCACTTTTTTCTAAAGCACTTTTTCTACTTATTTTATGTCACTTCCAAGTTTTAAACTAATAATAACACCTTTTTTATTTACCTGAAAGCTAATATGTACTAATATGTATGTGAAGTCATTCATCTACCGTGAACTTATATCAATATGTCTTAATCTCCACCAATTCTATTTCTAGGTAAATCAGTTGTTCTTCCGTAAATAAAAATGTTAGTTTCTCAAGCGATAGTTTGTAAATTAAGTTGTTAAAAAAGGAGATAGATGAAGTAGTTCAAAAAAGAGAAAAAGTGAGATTTTGCAAATATGAGTATGTATGTATGACTCATTTTAATATTATTGTTCTCTACATTGGGCCCAATCAACCAATATCTTATTTGCTGAATGTCATATATTGGGCCAATATAACGAGCCCAGTCCTGACAATAAAAAACGAGTCCCGTATTGTCGTCTTTATTATTCGGCCGTCCAAAGTCGAAGCCACCTAACGAGTAACTAACCAGACATAAAATCAAACGTGAGGAGAAGTCGCGGTCAACCCTTATGAACACTCAAAGATTATATCTACCGCTGTAAATGGTTTTTTTTTTTTAACGAGTTTTCCTAAATTTAATAAAATCAACATCTAATCTATAAAATTCAAAAGGATTTGATTAGGAAAACGGAACCAGGACAAAATGTTTTATGAAAAATAGTTTGAACTGATTAAAATACCGCGAGAGAACATAACATTTTAGATTCTGTCACAATGTTATTATTTTCTAACCACTGATTCAGTCTAGCTTAGGATTCGACTGGAAAACCAAAAGCCGAGCCAAACACTAACACCTTGAAGACCTTATCATATAATGCAATAAGCAACTCTTTGAGTCTGATCAATGACACACAAAACATCTTGAAAAAAAATGTCACTCAATATAGATACTGCGCAGTGTTCAATTCTCAAGAACTCAGGTTTTGCCTTTCAAAATGTCCTGGCTTGAACTTTTAAATATTTTTCCACCAGCAAAATTAATTCATACTCTTATATGTCCGTCTAAAGTGGACCAGTTGACAGAATCTTGTTGTTAGCTAGTCTTATTCCATTGGTCATTAAATTGCAACTGTTATTTATAAGAAAACAAATAAATTGAATTTAGAAAGAAAAAAGAGAGCATATGTTAGCCACCGGGAATCCAAAAAGTTGGGGAAGAGAGAGTGAAGGAGATGTGTGGTGAGATAATAAACCGCCAAGTTAGAATCACGAGTCAGCGACGTAAACGCCAATGCTCCTTCCTTTTTAGTTTGGATTGACCTCCCGATCCAAAGTTTTATGTAAGTTTTTAGTGTGAGATATATTCCTAATCCTTAGTTATTATGACTCAGGTTTTCGGAAATATGTTAGTTTTGCTTCGTACGTATGTGCTACAGTTTCATATATATGGCATATATAAATAGTTATATATGTTATTTTTTTCAATGATGGCCAAGTGAATGATTCTGATATAGATTAATTTAAAGCCTCAACTAACACACATTGTACTACAGTCATTTAATTATGTACCAGATATTATTATCTATTGTCATTTACTACTGCGAACAAAAGACATACTAATCGTTAATTTGTTCATGTATATCATTAAGACAACACACTAACGAGAGGAATATATATACGAAGCTGTAAAGATGCAACGGATGATTGTATCAAACTATCAATGTCTAATTCATACATAGTTAATATACGCATTAGATCAAAACCATGCGTGTTGCAAGTTGCAACTCGAAATAACGTTTTTGTTTGTTTGTGATCTGTTAAACCAATTTGTGATACTAATATTTTTTTAATGGTCCCTCCCACGGTCCCACCCACGTCGGGGCTGCTCGGCCGCTCGGGTCTACGAGTCAGTAAAAAAAAGGCACCCAAAACGACTAACGATATTGTTTTTATTAGATACACAATATATTTTTTCATTACCAATCCCAAATGATCTGTCTCTCGACTATACACTTCTTTGGCTCCCAACTGTCCCTCGCAATAAAACTATATTGCTAGCACTCCTCTAATTTTGGCAAGCATGTATCTACAAACCTGGAAAAGCTGGTTTCATCTCGGTCTCATTCTCTCTCTAGCTCACATCATTATATTTTCTTCATAAGATTCTAAAAGTTGTCAAGAACAAGTCAATTGCTCTTAAAAAGTTGGGCGCAAAGCATGGTGAAGTTTTGTTGCTCCTTTGGATTAGAGATTAATTAAAACTCTGTTCTGATTTTCTTTGGTGTGGCTGCATCATTTTTTCCAAATTCTCTCTCCTTTAGCTTGCTGGTTCGTTTTTTTTTGTTTTGTTTTAGTTGAATGGTTCTTAAGCATTCTCCTCTGAATCTCTTCCTTACTATTAATGGAAGTTCCTTAACAAAAAAAAAAAACCCCAAATGGTCCGTCTATCAATGTTCTATGGACCAATTCAATATTGCATATACTTTGTTCACATATAGATAATCAAATAGCCAAGGAAATCTCTTAAAGTAGACAGTTTTAATTGATCTGTAATCATATAAATGTTTTATTTCAGCAAATGTTTCAGATATATAGTTAAGATATGCTTTCAAAAGTGATCGATTCGTAGTTTAGAACTTTATTCAATCGTTCGTTTCAACCTAACTGTTTTTACATTAACATTTGTTTACCATACCATTTTCTTTCTTTTTTTGAATGAATACCATACCATTTTTTTCCTTTCTAAACGATTTAAACAATCTTATTTGCAGTTATTTGGCACCGTGAAAATTGTTACAAATTGAATTAATTGAGATCTACAATATGGATTTACATAACTTGAATCTGTGGTTGCTTATGAGTTTTATTTGAGTTAACAATAAGACCAATTAAAACCATAACAAGTCACATTTAAAACTCAGACGCCTTTTGTACAGTATATCACGTTTCCCAAACCATTATGGTCAAAAACGTTATGAATGTGATTAAGTAAAAACTGTACAGTTTGTTAGGACATGCTTCTGTTGGAAATAAAATTATGTTTTCTTACTAATTTATGTTTTTTTCGGCAACTTACTAGTTATAAATATTATGTTATGTTGAGTGCAAATAATTAAACGGAAAAAAAGGAAAAGAAAAAAACAACGTCGAAATCACTCAAAGCTCCCACCAATTTGGCTTTGAGTGCTAAGTTAGGGTTTGGCATTGACTTTGTTTACGTGACATTAGCATTACCTAACGAACCTATCACATCATTGAAAATATTATATTTACAATACGAGTATTAGAAAGAGTATATCTATAAACCATACTAGATATATTATACGTGTTTTCTTTTCTCTTGTTGTTGCAAATAATGGACCAAAGAAAATTAAATAAATTGCCATTCCAAGCGCTTACTAATCAAAAGGGGTATTGTGGTAATAAAAGTGAATAATTAGCCTTGAACTGTAACGCCTTGGCTACTTAAATACACAAAAACCCGATTCGCTTTTCACTCACGTTCAAGGTCGACTCAGTTCCCGGCGAGTTCGACTCGGAGAATTTTTTCTTAGAAAATAATAAAAAGAGCCCTGAAAATTTTCTTATCGATTGATTTTTTTCTACTCGATTCCAGATCTAGGAATCATTTTGGCTGTTTAATCGAGGCAACGAGAAGGAAGCGAGATGGCGAGCGAGCTGATCAACCGGCGACACGAGGCGGACCAACCGGCCGCAGATGCTTACTACCCGAAACCAATCAAACCGTGGTTCATGGTGACTCGTCCGATGCGTTACATGCTCCGAGAACAGAGGCTTCTCTTTGTTCTCGTGGGCATTGCAATCGCGACATTGGTTTTCACAATTTTCCCTCGCTCCACCCAATCCATCGCCTACTCGGATCCGTTTTCCGGTTACGGAATCAGGACCGACGAGTCGTACCTTCCGGCGGTCCAGGCCCAGAGGAAACCAAGCGTGGAGTACCTGAACCGGATCGGGGCAACAGGCGGGAAAATCCCACTGGGGTTGAAACGGAAAGGGCTGCGAGTGGTGGTGACCGGTGGTGCCGGATTCGTCGGGTCGCATCTGGTGGATCGTCTGATGGAAAGAGGAGACACAGTGATCGTCGTCGATAATTTCTTCACGGGTCGCAAAGAGAACGTGATGCATCATTTCGGTAACCCTAATTTCGAAATGATCCGCCACGACGTCGTCGAGCCGATCCTCCTTGAGGTGGATCAGATCTATCATCTGGCGTGCCCTGCCTCCCCTGTCCACTACAAATTCAATCCCGTCAAGACCATCAAGACGAATGTGGTTGGAACGTTGAACATGCTTGGTTTGGCCAAGCGAGTCGGTGCCAGATTCCTCCTCACCAGCACCAGTGAGGTCTACGGTGATCCTCTTCAGCATCCTCAGGTCGAGACTTACTGGGGCAACGTTAATCCCATCGGTAATCCCCTCAATTTCCTTCTTTAATCCATTTTTTTATTAAGGCCTTTTGTTTTTCCTCATTGGCTGTGTTCTCCAATCGGAATCTGAAAAACGATACGCTTATTGTTCCTAAAACCCATTCCACCGTAACGACACGACGACGTTTCGAGCTGCTCTGTTTTTGTTTGTTCTTTCTTTCTCCGTCTCGGAAAATGCGCACGTTAGGAGAGGGAGGGAGAGAGAGAGAGTGTTGAAAAACAGGTGTTTTATGGTGCGCCGCATGTGCTTTCCTTTCAGATCTGGTCCCGCATCTCTGTACGGTCAAACCATTGAACCGTGAAAGACGGGTCTTTCTGATCGTGCGGCTCTGATACGTGTCTCTTCCTTAGACGCAGCTTCCCTCATTAACTGCTAGCCTGACATTCAACAAACCTACTTTCAAATTCCAGAGCTTTAAATGATTTGTTTTTACTGTCATTTTACTGACTCTGTAATTTTCAGATGGTTTTCTTGGCCCTCGTATTCTTTGAAATGTTCTTTGACTTTTTTGAAACGTAGTCAATCATGTTTCTATTGCCTTGATTGCTGACTGATTTGTGGTTTGTAATGGTCGGCACAGGTGTTCGTAGTTGCTACGATGAAGGGAAGCGTACGGCAGAGACTCTGACCATGGACTATCACCGTGGTGCCAATGTTGAGGTTGGTTTTTTTGAAAATTTTTCATTTTTCCTCCCTTGCAAGCCAAGTAATTGATGAGAAAGAAGAGAAAGAGATCGGTTTTCAATGACTGAGTTTGTGTCTGCCTTGATGGATTGGTAACAGGTCAGGATTGCTAGGATCTTCAACACCTACGGTCCAAGAATGTGTATAGATGATGGGCGTGTTGTCAGCAACTTCGTTGCGCAGGTTTGTGGCACAAACAATATAGGTTTGGTTAAAGAAACGTTTAGTTGGTAATTAGAGTAATGATGTTTTGAATTGGTAATAATCGAACAGGCACTAAGGAAAGAACCATTAACTGTTTATGGTGATGGGAAGCAGACAAGGAGTTTCCAGTTTGTTTCTGATCTGGTAAGGCCTTTGCTTTTTCCTCCTCAAATGACGATTCGATATAGTACTACAAGTGTTGCTGGCACAATATTAAAAATTATATTAGACTTTTAAGTTCTTTTTCTATTTAGTAGAAACTAATCTCTAGGGTGAGCGTAGAAAGTTAGGGTGAGTGTATTCCATTATATCATAATTTTGGCTTAGAAACAGTTCCTTACGGAGTGAGAGAGAAAAAAAAAAAAGAAAAAAGAAAAAAAGACAGCAGAAGTTAATTTGTGTCAAGTGAGGTCACATGTTATTGTGTAAGAGACTAGTGAATGTGTTGTAGGATCTAACAACAAAGGCTTTAAAACATGAGACCCAAATATCTGATAAACGGTCCCCACTTTAGCAATCTTATGAAGATGGGTATCAGTATCATGTGACAAAGGACCAAATGGGGTCTGAATTTTATTGCCCCTTTGTCTTGGTTATTATTTTAGCTGTTTTTATTTTGTAGTAACCATTCTGATTTTGTGTTTGTGTGATGAATAAAGGTCGAAGGTTTGATGAGATTGATGGAAGGAGAACATGTCGGGCCATTTAACCTCGGTAACCCTGGTGAATTCACCATGCTTGAGCTTGCTAAGGTCTATTTCTAAATATATAAACCCTTTTTGATTTTTTACATAAAACCCCGGATTCTGATGTCTTTGGTTTTGTTGGATTTTTGTTTCAGGTGGTTCAAGAGACGATTGATCCAAACGCAAACATAGAGTTCAGACCAAACACAGAAGATGACCCTCACAAGAGAAAGCCTGACATCACAAAGGCCAAGGAGCTTCTTGGTTGGGAACCAAAGGTCTCTCTTCGTCAGGGACTCCCTCTCATGGTCAAAGACTTCCGTCAACGTGTCTTTGGTGACCAGAAGGAAGGCTCCTCCATGGCTGCAACCACCACCAAAACAACCTCAGCTTGAGCAAACGCAGATGCAAGTAGCGGCCATTGCGGTTGGTTAATGGTTTATCACCAAAAAAAATACAAGGCATTGCTTGCAGCTACAATGTGGAGAGAAGAGAGAGCTTCGTTTCCTAAAATTTATTGTTTTTGATTTCTATTTTGGTATTATATTCGTGTAAACGTAGAGTAAGAATTTGGTGCCTTTACAATATTCATGGACCTCACTACAGTTTTTGAAAAAAAAACTTCGTCAAATCATCATAATACTGTGCTAGCTATAAGGGGAAACTAATATCATTATTTATGTAGTAACCACTCCTCATAAGCGACCCACATCGAGTTATCAACCATACTCCCAAATGCAAAACTTGATGTATGCCGCTTTTCAAACAGAAAAGGGGGTAATGCTTTAAGCCTTTAACATTTTGTTTATACGTTGTTTTCATACGCCTTGGCCATTTCCAATCACAAATGTCTCCACTTTGGATAACATAAAATAAGCTATGATCTTCATAGCTTCACTATTCTTTGGTTGAGTAGTTGCAACAAGTGAATACGTCTGAAAGAAAAACCAAAATGTAAAGACCCGAAAAGTTTGTCAACTTAGACTCGGCAGAGAGGAAAATTCGTTGTCCTAAAGGGAAACCAAAATTGAAATATAATGTACTAGGCCAACCAAAGTGAGGTTGATCGTGTTCTACTTGGCAAGGAAACAAGCCTGAAGACCTTTCCCTGCACCTCCAGTAATGTAACTTTTGTCTAGTTTTAGCAAAAACAGAACTTTTCGTCTTTTGCAATTACAAAGTTAAGTGGCATCACTCAATGCTGCGTTTTAGTCATAAGAGAGAACACAAGACAACACTAGATTTAAGACTCATAATCAAAGAAGTTTCTCCGCTGATGCAACAATTAGGATAAGAAGCGCGAATTATCATAATATGAAGACATCTCAAGCTCTCTCACTTGGGATTCCTGAGGACGATAATGACAGAGTCTCCACGGAGAAACATCTTGCTGATGAACCGATCTCTGTTGACGGGAAGAGCTTTCTTCTTTCCTTTTCCAGTTTTAGGAACCTAAAAAAAAACCATGCGCACACCAACGTAAGAGATGACAAATTCTATATACATAAAGAGTGTACAAGCAACCACATAAAGAGAATGGATTAGAAAATTAGTTTACCTCAGTCCACATTTCTCTGACATTTTCGAGAACCATGTTGCAGTGCCTGTCAAATGCCCTGACTCGGCCAAGGAGTTTCCTGTTGTTGCGGCAATTGATCAACACCTGAGTGTTATTCTTAACGCTCATCATCAGAACAGAGAGCGGTCCCGTGTTGAATTCCTCTTCTTCCGTCTTTCCCTGCTAATCAAGTATAAAACAAACATGAGAGGACTATGATCCAAATTTCTGAAAAAAAAAACTAAAAGAGTATCAATCAAGAACAAGATCAAACAGAGATCAAAACCAGCTTCATTTACATAGCTTAAACTCTATGTTGGCCCATCTGTGATGAAACTAGACCAAGCAGACAATTCTCAGAACATAGCGAACAAATTCAGAGTTGGGAATGCGTATGATACGAATATGGATGTTCAGGCTACAAAACAGTAACAGCTAATTTGGTAGCTCAAGCCCTAAAACTCAAGCCTAGCGAGTTATGATGGGTGAGATCAGCGGATTAGGGTTCCATGCTTATGACAGATAATTGGCTAGATCGAGAAATCAGTAACGAGGGAGAGAGAGATTAACTTACGTTGTTAGTATCCTCTTCCATTGGCCTACTGAAAGACGAAACCATAATCAAGTGTGAGAAAAAGATCATGAATAAAGAAAATATAAATTGACAGACGAAGCGAAGAACACTAGAGGAATACCTCATGGTGACTTGAAGCAAAACTCCGCTCGACGAAAAACAGTGTGGAACCTGCAAAAGATCTAAAGTGGGAAAACGAGGAACTAAGAAACTATTAACAGATTTGACATAGAAACGCAGACTGAAGAAATTAGGGTTTTACCAGCTAAAAAATCCCGCTTTCGGTTTTCCAAATACTGAGTCTCGGAGCAGGAAGAAGAATGAGGAGGAATCGTCGCACCATGGCGGTCAGAAGATGGGCTGAAATAAGAAGGGCCACCTAGTTCTTGGGCCTTCAGAGTAATAAAATAGCCCATTAACTATTCGCACGCGCACTTGACGCACGTGATTTCCCTGGACTTTTCCCCTAAAAGGTAAAAGAGCAGCGCGTGGAATTATTTATGTTGTTTTCATCTACTATGAGCAATTTACTAATCAAAAGTATTTTTAGGCTAATGATTTTTTTTTTTATTATCCCAAAGGACATAGAACAAGAGTCCATAGGTTCTACCTAATGGCTGATGAGTGATGCCATATTGCCATATAGTTGTAAAAAACACAAGATTTGTTAAACAGATTCTTCTCTGTTTAATTTATTACATAGAAGATCGATGGACCAAACGCCGTCCACCACCGTTTAACCCACAAAGGAGACTAGCATGCTGCCGTTTAGGTTTCCCTCCACCGTTACTAACGACGACCTCTTGAACATTGGCTGTAGAATTCCGTACAGGAGTGACGGTGAGAGAAGCGGAGTCGCCGGTCCGGATGTCAAGCCAAGTGATGATGTCAGCAAAAACAAGGTCAACGTTTGCGTCAGGCTCACCGGAAGTCAGGCCATGCCACATGCCTGGATAAAGCTTAATGGTTTTGTCCTGTGTGCTTGCTCTCTCGAAAAGAGCTTTGCTAATCTCTGGATCGGTCACAATATCTGCTTCACCGTGGAGGACAAAGAAAGGCAATGTAATCTCGTGGAGAGTTTCTTCGAGGTTCATGCTCGTTCTAAGCATTTCAAGTGCAGTTTTGAGTCTTGGCTTGTCTTGATATATCAGCTTGTTGTTCCTTATCTACATTTTAGGGGAAAAACAATATTTTTAGGACACTTTTGGTATTTGTTTCTTTGTAAATTTTGATCCGTTTGAGTTCGATATTACCTCCTCGCGCTTGACCGGATCTTTGAAAGCTGCATCGATAACATCTTTTGTGGGAACAATCTTCCATTTTGGTATAATCTCTTCCACTCTTGTTAGTAGGTTTATGACCACTGGATGTGGTTTAACCTTCTCTGATATCTGTTCTTACACAAAACACACAACTAATATCAAATGCCAAGCGTTAATATTAATTAGTGTGTGTATATATTAATGATGATTGGTGTCATCGTAAATTATTAATGATTTGTGGGGGTTGGAATATAAGATGGAAAGAAGAAACGTGACCTTACACATAGGAGCGACGAGAATGGCACCGTTCCAGAAAGAAGGATCTTTCTTGTGGAGCAACAAGGCAACTGCACCTCCCATTGATTCTCCATACAAGAATCTACCTTTCTCACGGTATTCTTCCTGCGCTGCCAAAAACAAAACCCCAAAATCAGATGCTACTGTTTATTTCTTTCTTATGGAGATTGAATGATACTAAAAGTTACCAGAAATGGAGGTGTAGTAGTCGTAGCAGTCGTTAACAATGTTACCGAACTTCTTGATGTAGCAACGAGCTCCCTTGGACCGACCATGCCCTTCGTAGTCCATCCCAAACACTGCATACCCTGCTGATGCCAGCCTTATCCCGCATTCTATTTCAAACACATTTTAAAATATTAGACCTTTGGCTTTTTCATATACTTAGTTTTGAAATGGGGAATAGAGACTTGAATTCATGTCTAACTACTTTTTTTTTTCTTCCATGTGTGTTCTTCGTTCGTGTATGATTGATTCATAAAATATGGTGATTACTGGATTAATGTGTGTCTATATCTCAAACAGTAGATAGCCAGAAATTGACCTGATTTTTGGTAGAGAGAAGCAATTATTATATTTCGAAAACCAGAACTAAATTTGGCAGATTCGTTAAACAGAAAATGATTAACTATTCCAAAACGCATAATTAGTTGTCAGAGATCACAAGCAATTAAGGCCGGTCACGAGTTTCTCGTTGTGCAAACTGCAAAGGAAGTGACTAATTTAAGTATTTATATCCGTGGGGACTCTAATAGTGTTATTCTCTCGAAATTTATTGTCACCAACTTATTACTTTTATAGTTAGGTAGAAGATCACGTTGATAATCATTCGAGACACACCATACCTCTATAATCTGATTAATACTATGGTTTAGATCAGCATTTTTCGGATTATTTAACATGGGGTAAATTATACTCGGTCACACCGGCGTTTAGATATATTTAGAGCAAGGCAAGATAGAGAAAAACGAATAGTTCAGAGATAAGGATAGTGTTAACGTTTCCCCAAAAATTAAGGGGGAAAAAAACAAACGAAGATGGTCAAAGAACCACGTGGTGAATGTAGATCGGATGATAAAAACAAATAGTAAATCAACAAGCTATATATGAAAAAGCAGACAAAAGTGCAATACATTCAGATATATGGCATATCTCTGCAACTAACAACAGCTTTTGTTATAAATTTCTTTAATCTCCTCTTTATTTTCTGCTATAAAAAATTGTCTTTTATCTTTATATATTGTAAGTCATGACCTTGATACGAAAAAAAAAACAATTATTTTTTTGTTATCTTTATCGAATCTAATTGCAATAATATGCTAAACGTTAATGTATTTCTCCGGCCGAGACCATACCAATGAACTGAGCAATATGTCAATACAATGCTTCACTCGAATATAGACTAGGATTTTTTTTGGTTGGGTTTTTAAATGGAATAGTATTTTAAACAGTATGTGTTACGTATATTGAGAAAGAGGAGGCGGAGCATTAAAAATAGAGAAACGATGATTAAATTACCTCTCATGAAGCCACTACACTCCATTCCATATCCTGCACATTAACCAATACGTTGACGATTTACTTAATCAAAACCCTATAAATTAGGAAATTCTATCTAAACAAAATAATATTCAATAAGCAGGTTTATACAAAAAAAAAAAAAAAATGGTTGATACCATGGCAGAGGAAGATCAGAGCTTTGGGAGAAGAAGAATACGGAACCCATCTGCAAGCAAACAACTCAACGTCTCTCGAGTTTCTTATGTATTCCTGTGTCGTAAAATCATGAATCCATCAAAAACAAAAACAAAAAGCGAGATTCTCGAAACAAGTAACGAAGGATGATGATCTTTAAAGAGAGAGATACCTCCTCGTATTCGAACTTTAACTTCATCATGCTCTTGTCGATGCTTGAATATTCTTTGATTTATTGCCGGTAAGGATTGAGAGAGAGAAAACGAGTTATCTGCGTTTCAGAGAGAGAGAGAGAGAGAGACGGAAGAATTTGAAGGCGGTTTATCTAATTTGCAGAGTAGGACTATTTTTCTTTTCCTTCTTATCTTATGTTAATAAAAGGCCTTAATAAAAGTGGAGCATTTTTATATTTGAGTGGAAAATAAATATAGAAAAAACTTTCTGAACAATATATGACGTCATGCTGCGCGTGTGAATCAGAAGGCCCATACCCATTGGTATCAAATCAACCATTAGATCCTAAAATTTTCAAAGTCAATTTACAGAAAGCCTTTCATCCTCAAATATCCATTTTCAATCTATTTTATAAAAAGTCTTATTATTACTAAATGCAACAATGTTACTCTAAAATATAGTGAAATGGATTTCAAATTCGACATATACACAGTCCCAACGTCAGGTAGTAAGTAATAAAACTAGACACTGGTTTTCAAAAAGAGATTGAGGTTCTTTTCAACAAGTGTTAGTCTTTTCAAGACACGCCATCTCTTTTTGTTCCATGTGATTCAAAAATTCCAAACTTGGCTTGCGTTACTTTTGAAAACAAGCTCTAACGTAGAATAACCTGACGTTCATGAATATACTATAGTCGCAACTGAAATTACCCACTTTATTTCTCAGGATTATACACATATTTATAATTAACTCCACAGATTATATACCTTCAACTCAAACCACCCAAACATGGTTTTAATTTGCGAGGGATTAGCAGTAAATAAATTTCGAAAGCAAAATGGATAACAAACTTGCATAGAAATCCTCGAGTGTGCAAACATCGTTAAAAGCATATAAAAATTAAAATATTCCAAGAAATTGCTAGACAAAACCATGATAACGAGAAGCAAAAATAAAGAGACAGCTTAGGTCATTCTCTGGGCAGCCTCCTTAGCAAGAACCCTTTCCTTAGCTTTGGTCTTGGCTTGAGACTTGGATCCCATTATGCCTCCTCCCCATTTCTTCCTGTACTCGTCGTACTTATCGTTGAAGTTCGCCTATTCACCCCCAAAAAAAGAAAAAGAAAAAACATCCATAGAAACACGTCAAACGATTTAGTCAAGAGTCTCTATGAGAATATGTTTTTGTTGCACTTCCTACTACTCTTCAACTTGGGTCAGATTATTTTTACCTTGATGGCTTCAAGGATTTTGCTGAACTCGAGCTTGTCTTCGTTCTTGACAGTGGTCAAGCACAAGCAAGCAGCAGTCTTCTGGTTAACGACCTGGAAAGTAGATGCGAGAAATCACGGTAAGAGCAGACAAAAAGGACACACACTAATCGAGTTTAAAATCCATGGAGCGGAAAACAAGTCCTATTACCGTTCCAAGACGAGATTTTCCCTTTACAATGCAGTAAGGGACTTCCATTTTCCTACAGAGTGCAGGTAACCAGACCACCAACTCGATCGGGTCAACATCGTGTGCAATGACCACAAGTTGTGCCTTGTTCTGCTCAATGAGGTAGGTCACGTGGTTGAGTCCATACTTGACAACAATGGGCTTCTTGGATTCAGAAGTCTTTCCCTCAGCCTCGGCTTGGGCCTTCTTCAAAAGGCGATCTTTCTTTGCGGCTTTGTCCTCTGGCCTATACTTCAAAAGGATCTTGAAGAGGCTTGTTGCTGCAGTTAGGAATACACAATTGAGTAATGCCACTAATCGTTAAAAGAAAAGAGAAACATATACCCAAAAGAACCTTGAAGAAACTTACCAAGATTCTTGTCAAGAGTCTTGGTGAACTGGTTGAGAGCTGGTGGCACCTTCAACCTCTGCTTAAGGATACGCTTCTGTCTCTGGAGGCGGATTGCTTTTGGCCATTTAATGTAGCGAGTCAAATCCTTCTTAGGAGGCAAAGCTCCGCCGATACCGAATTGCTTGGGCCTTCTCTCAAACAATGGATTCGTAACTTTCTCCTAAAACACCACAAGTCTTATAAGAATCTGGCGAAAATTGATACTAAGGGAGGATTGCACAATGCAAGTTGCTTAATGAAACAAGTAAAGTAAAGCATACCGGCTTCTTCTTGGTAGCCACTTTCACTCCCTTTTTGGGTGCCTACGAATCAAAATGTGACAGAAACGGATCAAACAAACGGCGATAAGCAACGCTAGAAACTCAACACGATCAGCACAACATCGCTAGAAGGAAGCAACTAGGTCGATGGATTCACTAGACAATCAGTACAAAATCAAACAAGGCCAGAATCATCATGTACTAATTTATGATAGTTTCGAGAAGCGGCTCATTCCAGATTCAGAGAGAAAGAATTAAAGACGATTGAAGATTGGTTAAGAACAAAAAATCGAGAAGTACACAAACAACAAATAGATCCAAAACAAACGAAAGTGGATTAGATATCCAAGTAAAAGTGGGAATGAGAGCCTGCAAAATGCGTAAATCCGACATACCATCGTTGTCTGTCGATCTCTGGGGGCAGACGGCGGAGAGAGGAAAAACGGCAAAGACTGAAATTAGGGTTTTATGTTATCACTATATATAAAGACTGCTACGACTGATATTACATTTTTGACACGTATGCCCACACGTATATATATATATTTTTTTTTTTGGCATTTCAACCTCAAATGTAAGTTATTTTCTTGACCAACCATAAGTAAATGCTATTTTACATATTCATTATTTTTAATTTTTTTTTTCACTTTTTTTACAACCATAAGTAGATTATTGCTGTCGAAAAAAAAAAATTCGATTATTGCAAAAACACCAGCATCATCAAAATTGTAAATTGGAAGTATGAGTGACCCAGTGACCAAAAGAAAAAGAGGAAAATAAGTGACAAAAAACTTTATATTTAAACTTAATTGATGGACTATCTACTTAAAATTGGCATTCTAGTTTAAAAATGTTGAGAGACGATAACAACAAAGCTATTAAAATTCACTTCATTTGATTTAGTATTATCAGCTTTGATGTTTGATTACAAAGTAAAAACATTATACATTTTCCCACTACTAATGGGCTAATGGCCTATCAGTCACTATTGATGTGAATGAGGTTTTCGTTTGGACATGACTTGTGTTTCACTTTCATTTTAAAAATATATCAAATACAAAGTCAAGACCAAATTGTGGTGTATAGAAAACCGACTACACACTGGTTCAGCCAACTAAATTTGTGTATGAACCAGAGAGTCCGGTGTGATCTCCCACGTTCAATTCCAAGACACAGTGTCTTCTTGATGAATGGTCCTGTCTGAGACCTGCAAGCAACAAAACCAACAGCTGTGAACAGACATATAAGATTGTTGTCCGGCGAAAGTGGATGCATCCCAAGGAATGCGAGGAGCAAACACTAGAGTTAAGGAAAGTAATTTTAGGAGCAAAATTGGTATAGAAAGTGTGTCATAAATTCACCTTAGAGTTGTTTCAGATCAGTCCTGGTGCAATTAGCCAAAACACTAAAAGCAGAGACGAGCCCAGCCGTGCCAACAACGTGGGTCCAGTTTCTTGTCCCAATAGCAACAGCTGCTCCTGCCACAGCTCCTCCGACCAAAGCATTCACCTGAAAGGTCCATCCAACTGAATCAGATGATAAGATTGACAAGTCTTCTGTTCAAAGCATATACAAAAAAGATATCTTTGGACCTAACCCAATCATTCTTGCCTCGATATCGTTGAAGACCACAGTGGGTCATAGTAAAAATACCACTTACAATACCTGAAAGGAATACAAAAAAGCAATCGGGTTAATATGATCATTGATGCCCATACCAAATCTATATATTAGAAGCAATCACTAAACCAAGAATCTAGAACTAGGTAATATCTCCACCACCAAGTAATCCAAATACTTAGAACCAAAGTATCTGCATTATTTCACTTGGCAACCAACAATCTAGCCATCTTCAAAAACAAGAAAGCATTCTAGTGACAAAAAGAGTATCTCTAACCCCATCATTCATAACGAAATTTACAATCTTTCACCGAAATTCCATAGTCGCTGACGATTAATGTTCTATGTAAAACAATAGAAACACACACAAAAAAAAGGGGAGAGAGAGAGGCAGATTACCGCATTGAAACCCGATTCTGCCAACGGATTTTGCCTACAAAATATTGATATGAGACGATCGCACAGTTCTCTTATTCTCAGCAATCGGAAAATGAGAGAGACAGAGAGAGAGAGATTCGTTTACCACATAAGAAGCCTGAGATAGGCCGCTTAAACCTGGCGAAGCAAATCAGCAACAAAGGACAGATAAAGTAATCGAAAATAAAAAAAACTTGAAAAATAGAGAGCTATTATCTCAATAATACCTATTCTACGAGCGTCACGAGGTCCGGCGCAAAACCCATATAATCCACCGGCCTGAGCATGTTCAAAAATCTGAATGTCTCAGACATGTAGCCAACTAAGCAAACGTGATAGCAAATTATCGAAATTGGATACAAGTTCTCACCGTGGAAACGCGGAGAACTGACTCGACGGCGAGGGAAGAGCAAGGCACGGCGGAGAGCAACTCTTCCTCCATCTCTCTCAATTCTCCTTTCTGAAAAAGTTAACCAAACCCTTTTGTTTCTTTCAAATTGACAAGGAAACACATATTATTGAATCCGACCGGAGACGAATTTGATAGACCGGTTCAGTCCGGTTTTACAAAAGCAAAGGAAAAAAAAAAAGCTGAGAGTAATTTTTAAAAGACTTTCCCTCCACGTTTTTTTCTTCTCTTTGTTGCTTTAATTTTGTCTTGATCGAGCATCAACAATAGATGTCCACACAAGCATCACCACAACACTTGCTTTTAGGCTATGAAGAGGTGTGGTGTTTTGAGTGAACAATACAGGTAAAGTTTTGTTTTTTGAGACACCACTGCACTTCTTTTGTTAATTTTTTTTGGTTGTGAATGACTCTAAAACTAAGAATTCCCTAAAAGCTTCGATTCAATAGGACGATCTCTTCTGAGAAATGGTGAATAATGCAATATCATGTTATACAAATCCGATTTTTCATATTGGTCATCTAAAGCTTGAGTCTTTCCTATGGAACATGATCATTCGTGCCAAGAACCCACGACATTCTCCAATCTCTGTCTACCTCCGTATGCGCCGCCATTGCGTCAGTCCCGATTTTCATACTTTCCCGTTTCTTCTCCCTTCTTTTCACCATCCCACTCATCTTCCTCTTGGACAACGAACCCATGCTCAGATTCTTCTTTTCGGGCTTCACTCTGACCCCTTTGTCCGCACTTCTCTGCTCAATATGTATTCTTCCTGTGGCGACTTGGCCTCTGCTCACCGCGTCTTCGATGAGTCTGTCGCTAAGGATTTACCGGCCTGGAACTCGGTGGTTAACGCCTATGCCAAAGCCGGTTTGATCCATGTTGCCCGTAAACTGTTCGACGAAATGCCTGAAAGAAACGTGATTTCCTGGAGCTCCTTGATGAGTGGGTACGTTACGTGCGGGAGGAACAGAGAAGCGCTCGACTTGTTCCGAGAGATGCAATCACCTAAACCAAACCAAGCTTTCGTCAGACCCAACGAGTTCACAATGTCCACTCTCCTCTCTGCCTGTGGCCGATTGGGCGCGCTCGAGCAAGGGAAATGGGTTCATGCTTACATCGACAAATACAAACTCGAGATTGACATTGTCTTAGGCACAGCTCTCATTGATATGTACGCCAAATGTGGGAGCCTCGAGAGAGCAAGACGGGTTTTCAATGCCTTGGGATCCAAGAAAGACGTCAAAGCTTACAGTGCTATGATATGTTGCTTAGCAATGTACGGCCTCACAGAAGAGTGCTTCCAACTCTTCTCTGAGATGACTAGTAGGAACAAGATAAACCCAAATTCGGTGACATTCGTGGGCGTTCTCGGTGCTTGTGTACATCGTGGTCTGATAGAACAAGGAAAATCATACTTTGCAATGATGAATGAGAAATTCGGTATCACTCCGTCAATCCAGCATTATGGATGCATGGTTGATCTCTACGGAAGAGCTGGTTTAATCGAAGAAGCAGAGAGCCTTATAGCGTCTATGCCTATGGAGCCTGATGTACTCATCTGGGGGTCTCTCTTAAGCGGATCGAGAATGCTTGGGGATATCAAGACTTGTGAAGCTGCCCTCAAGCGACTCATCGAGCTAGATCCCATGAACAGCGGAGCCTATGTGCTTCTGTCAAACGTATATGCCAAAACTGGGAGGTGGATGGAAGTTAAGCGTATCAGACACGATATGGAGGCAATACAAAACGACTCCCTCTTTTAAACAAACTCTTTTGCCAAAACTGTTGAATAGTTTCTGGAACTAACTACAGATTCTTTCTGCAGGTAAAAGGTATTAAGAAAGTTCCGGGATGCAGCTCTGTTGAAGTAGATGGCGTGATTCACGAGTTTGTTGCAGGAGACGAGTCTCAAGACGACAGCGAAAAGATTTACGCTATGCTCGATGAGATAATGCAGAGGCTGAGAGAAGCTGGCTATGTTTCCGATACCAAAGAGGTTTTACTTGATCTTGACGAGGAAGGTAGAATGGTGGTTTTGTCCTACCACAGTGAGAAACTGGCGATTGCCTTTTGTCTGATGAGGACGAGGCCTGGAACTCCGGTGAGGATCATCAAGAACCTAAGAATCTGTGGAGATTGTCATCTTGTAATGAAGATGATCTCGAACCTATATGGTAGAGAGATCGTTGTAAGAGATTGTAATAGATTTCATCACTTTAGAGACGGATCTTGCTCTTGCAGAGATTATTGGTGATATATGTAGTTGCGGACACCAATCCAAATAATTTTTTTGTTTGTTTTATTCTCATTTCTTAGACTATCACGCGCCGGATTTTGGAGGTTTCGATAGCAAGGAAGAAAAAAAAAAGGGTAATATCTTGATAGTAACTAGCAAGAAAGTGTGCAATCAGAAGACAGTAAAATTCTCACTTTTATGGTATATTTTGTGTTAAGATAATTTCCATCATCTTTGATGAACAATGTATGTATAGTTTATACATTAAGGTCATTCAAACCAGAGAAGGCAATACATACACTCATGAGTTGAGGATCTTTAGTCAAAAATATAACATATTGGTTAAGCTACAAGAGACGAGGGACCAAAGCCTGTTTCAAAAATTCGTCGGAAACTCAGATCGTGAAGTTGTCGGTAACCCTCAGAAAGCTCCTCCGGCAGAGCAAGACGGTAAAACTCTATTTGTAACCTATACTTTTTTTTTATCTACAAAGACAACACTGCCAAGAGAAAGAGCAACAACGGAACATCAGATTTGCGGTTTTGAGTAAATAATAAATGAAAAAATAGTAACTCTTACTTGCCTCCTAAAACTGAAAGCCACTACAAGAAAAGCTACTATTACTCCAAACTCTTTTGTAATTTTATTATTTCTTTCTTTGTAGTACCCTAAATGGCTTATTTAGAATGAGAACAGTTTACAATCTGCAGAAAAAAACATTCTAATTAGGTTTAGCACAGAGCTTGTATAACAAAATATAATTTGCATTAGTATCAATGGCAAAGGATATACTGACCTGATACTGCGAGAAGGGCTTTCTCCGTCTTGAGATGGAGAAATAGAAAATCCACTACCAGATGTTACACCTTGTTTGCTCTGTCTAATCCCATACATGATTCTTGGATAATTAGCTGGGAAAAGAAGCTTGTTATTATGTTGCCTTTGTGAATTGTTCCTCCGTAGAATAAGAGAAGCATCTGAAGAAGTCAAATGTCAAGTTCCTTCCTTGGTTTACCAGAAACCTCTTCAGCCTTCATGGCAGACTCTGTCAGTGAAACTCTTCTTGGATTTGTACAAATGATTATGGGATCCAAAACAAATGCTCAAACTGCCGTTTTGTAAATGGAAATGGACGCAGAGCCGCAAGGCAACAGAAGATTCTTTTCACTATCAGAATTTGGCCTCTTCTTCTTAGTTTTCACAGATAGGTTGCTTCTTTTTAGCTCTCTTTCACCGGTTATTGGCCTTCATCGCAAGTTTCACTAAACGCAGCAACCCCTCCACGTCTTGGAAGTTATAATCAAGGGCGCTTTGAATGGACAGAATACCCTCTCCTTGTTGTTGGGCCTCCCCCAAGTTTTCAATAGAGGCCGCCAATGCCACACGTGATTTCCTCGAGGCATCCATAGCCAGATTAACGTCCTGAGCCTACAAACAATAGAGAGTTAGCTGAGATTAATCACACTTTGGCCTAAGTCTAAAGAGTATCCATGTTGCAAAGTTAACGAAGCACTCACTTTCCATTAAATAAACAAACTCGATATCTAAGCATAGCTGGTGGCAAAGTTAACTTGCCAGAGGCATTAATACACTTACAAATTGAAGTAGACGTAAAATAGTACAGCGGTTGTGCGCAGATATGACGTGGTTCCCAGCAATTAAAGGAGAACTGATGCCCCTTGAGGTGCCAACTTTGTCTGCTGCCGCTGGATGGTTTACGTTATCAACATCCGAGGCAGAAGAGGAAGGAGACTCACCTACAAGGAAGTGACAAGAAGATTACAACGTGAACGAATTTCAAAGCATTGCCATTGAAAGGATTGTGGCTATCCCTGACTAGCTTACCTGGAGGAACCATTTGCAAAGAAGTCTGCAATTCAATCCGATATTTATTGGCACTGGTGTAAGATGAATTAACAACTCTCATATACGCGACCTCCATGCATTTGTAAGCCAGAGCAGCAGCTCCCATATCTTGAAACTTCTCATACTCATGGGCACAAAATCTATCATGAAAAAAAGAGGTTTTACAATGCTTACAAATGCGAAAGAAGGAATGAAGACGTTTTTCCTTTTTCCTCACAATTCTAAATTACCCGCAAAGATGGGCTGTGCTACTATAAATCTTCATAGATTGGACCATTGTCTCTCCTTGTCTAGCACTCTCGTTGCTGCTCATCTCCAACAGAAAAGCACCATGAAGAAACTTGAGGCAAGCCTGGAAGTAAAGCTCAATGTGCTCAAGGTTTGTTACAGAATTCTGCAGCAACAAAAAAGTAAGACCATGAGAAGAGAATACATAATGGAAAGAGAGATTACACTGCAACTGAATTATGAAAAAAAACCTTGACACGGTCAGCTGTATGTTTCAAATCTTTAGCTTCTTTTAAAATATTATGGGCGGCTTGCGCAGATATCACTTCCTTTCGCAAGGGGCTTGGAGAAGGCTCGTTTTTCCTTCTTATTTGGACTGTTGTCTTTGTCACATCATCAGCTTGAATACTTTTACTCCCGGCTGATGTGCCGCATTTATCGACTTTCTTACGGGCAGAATGTATAGAGGAATCCCCTTGGACACTTCTAGATGGTGGCCGTGATGGAGAAGCTAAATCTGTTTTATTACTTCTTTCTGACATTCTTTCGCCGTCATAAGGCTTTGGAATGTTTGGTCTCATGACCATATCTACTCTACTGTCAGGACTACCATCGTATATCTTCTTTTCAATATGTCTCGGACCATCCCGTGAATCAGACATGATGCTTTGGCTCTTGTCTTTGGACCGAGAAGATGAACTCTTTCCTGACTTCTTCGCCAAAGGATCATTGCTACGCCGATGATGATCGCTAGACTGTTTTCCTTCACCATGAATATGATCCAGTTTTCGCGGTATATCCTTATGGCCACCATTCTCAAAGTTCGCATCCAGAGAAGGTTTAGCACGCTCTTTGGCTTTCAAAGATTCTTTATTATCCCAAACATCAAGCACAGAAGACTCATGAGATCCATGTTTGTACTTCGTCCTTAGCGATCTATCACTCCCAACATCATCTTCACCTTCACCATAAGTTCCTTCTTTCTTCTTTCTCGCAGATACACTTTTCTCAGGGTTGGAAATCCTCATAGGTGAGGACGACACCGACTCAACAGGCGAACATTTAGCTTCGTGGGAGCTGTTTCTGGGTTTATGAGAATCTGAAACCTTAGAAGAACTTGAGGTGGCCGCAATTAAATTCTGAACATGTCCATACTCTCTTTTCGAATGACTTCTGTTTTTCTTTTCCGACTTGCCATTACCATGAGAAAAACTAGGCTCCTTTTCTTCTTTAACAACTCGAGGTTTCTTTCGTTCATGGTTTCCGCTCTCACTGTACACCCCAGAACCATTGCTTTCTTTCAGTTTCCTCTTTTTACTCCCCCCTGTGCTATTGCTATTTCCCGTGTCTGAAGCCCCTCCTTCCTCTTTTGGCATTTTAGAAGAGACACGAGGTTTGGGCCTTTTCTCTGCGGACGCGGCAGGGACACCACTACTCGAGGTAGGACGTCCACTTCCGTATTCAGATTCATCAGGAAACAAAAAACTTTCAATCTTCATTTTCTTGGCCAGCATAGAGCTATCTACATTTGCATTCCTTTTGTTATTCACCTTCAAGCTCCTCGACTCATCAGAGTGGTGATCCAGTGCTTTTCCTTTCTCTTTCTGTTTATGTTTTTGTCTCTCCTCGTCGACCAAGTCGCTAAGTCCATGCGAATTGTGAATGATTCCATTTCTTGTTGATGTTAGGATGGTCTTCTTGTTAGTTTCTCCAGTTCGAGAAACTTCTTTATCCAATCCATTCTTTAAACCCTTTTTCTTCTTTTTTGTGTTATCATCTCCCTGATCAAACTGAGGCTTAGGGCTACTGAGATTGCTCTGCATTAAAGCTTGGCTGTCAGGTGCAGGGTTCTGATACTTCGCATACAGAGCTTTCGTTGTTTCATCTTCAGGAATATGGCAAAAGTTCATTTCAGGCCTAAAACACACATTATCACAGAGAGAGTCAAGCTCTCTTAAGTTATCAGCCGGCAAAAAATAGGACCACAAACAGAGAGAATCAAACCCATTATGCCAAATACCCAAATTATCACGCCGACAAAATAATATGACCAATAAAAGAGAATTAAGATAAAACTCACAGCCAATAAAGCATTGTGCACATCCATTTCTCAGGAAGGTTTTCTGGGTAGACACCGAGAGGTAGAAGCCGCCACTTTCCACACTTGTCACAAGCCACCCAATGTTCTTGTATGATCACAGGATTCGCTTTCGGAAGAGCAGTATCGGAACCGAGTTTACTCAATATGGGTCCAGGACCAACATTCGGGGATTCTGCTAATGGGAAGCTCGACTTTTCAGGCATATCTTCTAAGGCCGGAAGTCCCTTTTCTGACCTCGGAAAATCTTTTACTTCCAACGAACAAGTCGGTTCCTCTTCTTCTTCAGAGTCCTCTATGTCTCCAAAAAAGTCTTTGTAAGTTTCCTCGGCTTTTTTGGCATCATTTTGTGGTTTCAAGGCTACCACTTCCTTCTTCTCAAGTTGACCATTCATCTTTGTCTCATAAACAACAGACCTTTTCTGTTCCTTAGACTTTGATGAAGACTGCGGCTCTTGTTCTATCTGATCCGACTTCTGCTTTCTCGAAGAATGTTCTGGCTCCCCCTTGTGACCACTTTTTGCCATTGACGCACTCGATTCCTTTTTGACTGAATCAGAAGCTTTGCTTCCATTGAATTTGCCAACTTTCCTCGAGTACCCTGAAGCATCATCATCACCAAATCTAGTCTTTTTATCTTCCCGAGCACTTCCAGCTGAACTAGTCTTTGGATTCTCATGATGCGGCCCAAGATCTTTATGACGAGTTAGACCCCACAATCTTCTCTCGACATCACCCACCATTTCCCCCCTAGAAGCGCCATTGTAGTTTTCCTTGGATGCATCAAATAATTTACTACTGGCTGTTTCTTTCTCCGCAGCAGTAGGATATGATGTGTTTGTTTCTGTTGTCTCCTTGACGGTGGCATCAGTTCCGTCTGGGGGGCCCTTCTTGCTGCGGACATTTGTCTCTGCATAAAAGTTGTCCCTCCCCAACATCTTTCTTTTCTTCTCAATTGATGGTTTCTCTCCAGCCTTCTGAGGTTCCAAACCATTTGCCATAGCAGAAGAACTCTCAATGAAAAGCCTAGACGGAGATGTATAATTATATCCCTTTTCGGGTTTTTCCCTTTCGATGAATCGAATCAGATCATCAGAGAGAGGAGATAGAAACTGATAATGATCCACAGGAAGGGAAGTCATTACCTGCATATAAGAATGTATCAACACGGTAAGCATCTCAAAACAAAGGAGACTGTTTCAGTATTTCGAAACAAAACAAAGGAAACTCTCACATTAAGAATACTGGTGGGAGACTCCAACGGAGAATAACCCTGAGGTTCCCCATTCATCCCTTCACTACCTGAAAGACTATTATTATCTAATGACAAAGAAGGGGAGACATCAAGTCCGAGGCCACTGTATATCGCAGCAGCATTCTTATTCTTTTCTGTAGATAAACTATCTGATCCCATCTTTATCCGAAGCTTCAGAGAGTTCTGTTTACTGAAGACACCAGGTTTCTTGGCTGCGGATTCCTGTCTGGAACTGGAATTGGGTTTCTTGGATTTCATTGATTTTTTCGGAATTCTAGAGGAAACAAGCCCGGATTTTTCCTTTTTAGGAACGCTAGACGAAGCTGCATTACCACTCTGGGACTGAGAGAAGAAAAAAAAGGTAAGAGATAAAGCATTATAGCATTAACGAAGAGCAAACCGCAGAAACGATTAAAAAAAATATGTACCTCCCCTAGTAAGACGTTGGGTGATCTAGGCCCTGTAGAACTCTGAGGTTTTGCTGGTGTCTTTGGACAAGACCAAATAGGGGAACGTTGATAAGTTGGTAAGAAAGAGCCATAGCCACCAAATTTCGCCCCTGTAATCAAATTCAAAGGACTAGTTTCACACTTTGTGAACCAACGAAGAAGAACAGTTGGTGCCACACATCAACATACCAAGATTCTCAGCTGAAAAATCGCCCTCGAAGTCTTTCTGGAAGTGTCCAAGGATGTTTTGAAGCTTCTCATCCTTCGAAATAAAGAAGAGAAAACAGAAGTCAAACATTGATTAGCTCCCAAAATAATGAATTCTAGACTCAGAGATGTGGATGCTTTTAGGAAAAAGACACAGCTGAAGCGAATGAGATGAGCATTTGAACACCTCAAAGAAAAGTTATCAAGTAATAATGTAACCGATGGTTGAAACCTTTCCATAGATACCCTGTAAAAACTTCCATCGAATAAAAACTAAACACACGCGGCAATCGCAAACTAAAGAGTTCCAGATGGAAGGTAGACAAGCCTTGGAAAGTTTAAAAACTGCGGCAAACTACGAAACTGGTCTAGGTGCAATTAACGCGTTGCAGTTGAATCGTAAAGAAATTACCAAAGAAAAGATCCTTAACAAATAAAACACATACCAAATGAACCGCAACACACATCCTTAAAAGCTATACAAGTAAATATCCCAATCAAAGAGACTAGGCACTGAAACATTAGCACTAAAACACAAACCATTAATCGAGTTCTCAGTAAGATACAGAAGAAAAAGATTAGTCCATAGAATCTTACAATGTAAGAGAGATCGCTATCGGGGTCTATGCTTCCAACATAATCGTTAGTAATATTGTAAGAGCAAGCCTCTCCTTCTTCAAGTTCAGACTCCTCCATTTCTATGAAAATTCCTTGAATCCAAACCACCAAAACCTAGCCTCCTTAACCCTAGTACCTTTCTAACATTGCATCGAGCGCTGGAATCAGCCCCAAATCCTCCGTTACCCAAAACTCTTGGCTACCGATCCACGAAGCAGTAAGAAAATACCCCACCTACAGATTTGCCCTAGCTTGATCGAATTATAAATCCGATCAGGACCCAAAGCTAACACAGCAGACAAAGTACAACAAACCCAGAAACTGGAAATTTTTTTGGTTCAATTACGCAAAATCAACAAATTCAATCGAAGATAACAACAATCCGATCGAATGAGAGCAGAATCGGGATCAATTCCGTTTTTCCCTACAAGGATCAATTGTGTATCGATCTCTTTCGCTCGACAAATCAATTCAGCAAACAAAATAAATAAAAATAAAAACGTAGAATCTCCCGGGTTTTGGTATAGGGCAGCCGCGGTTTTTTATTTACTTTTTATTTAATTATTTCCATTTTTTCTTCTCTACGTGTAAGGAACATAAAAATGTAAAAAAGAAAAATCGGTAATTTTTAAAACAAAAAAAAAAAAACCATGTAAGAAAATAAAAATGGTTTTCACTTCGGATAAATCCCTAGCTTACGTCCCACTAGCTTTGCTGGTGGTCTGAAATGTAAACTATACAGGGCGCGTGAGAATGTTCCGGCGTGTGTTATCAACTCGCGCTTTTCTCAACTCTTCATATTTTCTAACCAACTCAAGCAAAAGTTGATTTTTTAATATTCGCCATTTTATACGATTGTGGTTTGATGATGTTTTTGCCATGTCCCATGTTCAATTACAAAGGTTGGAAACTGATAGATTATGAAACACATAAGCACTGAATCATATATTTTCAATTACATGACTAAAACTTCATATGGAAAATATAAAGTTTATATGTGGTATCTGTTTCCTTTGTTGTTCTGTAGTTCTGTTGTTTTATGTTGTTTATTTATTTGTTTGTAGTTTATTTTCGGTTAATCTGTTTCCTTTATTGTATGTTTGTAATCGCGTTGCAATTGAAAATAGTATAAAACGTAACATTTTACCAAAAAAAATGTAAGGGTCGTGCATTTGAGTAATAAATCTCATTAATTGATAAAAACATGTTTAAACAATATTAGTGTACGTATAATCCTAAACACCAATCTATTCAAACTAATTTATAAACTGCACTATGGTCTAGAAATAGAGTTACATAGAGCAGTTTGATGACTATGCAAGCCACTTGAAACTCTGTTTGAACATAAAGCCGATTAAACAACTATGCAATCAATTATCTTTCACGAATCCGATATCAGTTAATTTCAATGTGTGTTAATGTGCTCATGAAAAACTTGATTCTTAGCAATATGTTAGATGACAACAATATAAACACAACGAAAAACGAAAAAGAAGAGTCGACTTAGCCAAAGGGACAGTTTAGGGCTTTCTGCAAACAAATTGTTATCCATACCAATTCATCTACAACCACAAAAAGACTATGATGCTTTGTTTTTGCAGAGAATTTGGAAATGGTTTGTTGCTTCTTCTTTTTTGTTTTGTTACCAGCAAATGCACGCTACTTGTTCCCGAAATAAGATAGAAACGCCATAAAATAGAACATCGGATAGAAAATAGAATAGACCTTATCCAATTGTATTTTTGATATAATGCAAAATCTTGTAGACAACTAGTTGATAAGACATGTCTCCATGGCTGCAAACCATTTTTTTTTTTGTTCCAATAAATCTTTCAGAACATTGGTGGTGACCTAGTTGATCCAAAATCATACATGAAACTTATAAGCAGATTGATGTATCTTCAAATCATAAATACCATATATTATCTATACAGTGAAAAAGTTGAGACCTTTGTCTTATACTCATAGGAAGGCAAAACAACATGTTTAAATATTTATGTATGTGGACGAATATATATACCAAAACAAAATAATGATTTGAATAATTTCGTTGACATACATGAATTATAAGAGATACGATTATGCATGATTATCAAATATTTTATTGCTCTCTGTTTTAGAATGTTCAGTAATTAGCTTATCCTAGAATCTAGAGGCTTCTCCTCCTCTGTATATATTCCTCGATGTAACATCTCCTTGCAAATATAGACGAAACACATTCCTTAGTATCAGATCGTTAATACGACACCCTAATTTTTTTCTTTTTCTTTTGGCCGCTTCCCCTCTGGCCCTATCATCTATTCTCGCCTCCTCTCTTAGATGCTGTTCTTGTCTTTCTGTCCAGTCTTCTTCTACGATCTCAGCCACACTTAATAATCTTATTCGCACATGAATACATGCAAATGATTTAGCAATCTCTAAAACCTAACAAATATTAAAGCTTGAAATAAAAGTGAACTGAATCTCATCTACTAACACACAAACAAATAGACTTACGAAGATTGTTTTCGCATGATTTGGACACATGTCGTCACATCATACAGTTAATGTTCGTTTAGCTATGTCTAGGCTCTACCATTAGTTTTTTTTTTTTTTTTTTGCATTGGACTTTCGGCGAATGTTGCTAATATACGGAAGACATCGAGAGGTATTTCGAAGATCTCAATATAAACCAAGTTCCAAAACGAAAATTATTCCAACAACCTTAAATAATTTGTACGATTGCTGATAACATAATTTTATAAGTATAGTTATAAAAACGAGCGATCTCTGAAAGAAAATGAACCTAAAAAAAAAAAACGTAAAAGAGACAAAATTTCTATATGACATCTCCTCTGACGCGTAAGAAAGTGGTAGCACGGCTCTGCGGCAGAGTTTGGGTCGATTTGGAAATGTCACGTGTTAGGAATACGACAATGCATTTACATACTTGAAGTAAGAAAAAAAAAAAACTATTTGTAGATGTTAAATAAATGTATAAAACAATTTTGGCTTCAAAACAACAATTTTGTTTTTCGTATTTACTTCACGTCTTGACAAGCTTTCTCATATTCCCCAACGCTACAAAGAAAGAAAAAAAAAATGTACGTACGGTGAAAAAAGTAGAGGGGGAGAACATTAGCTGACGAAACTACCGCGCTTTCGTGTGGAATAATTGACCGACCAGCCAAACTATCAAAGTCAAAGATATCTCTACCTTCAGAGTCAAAACACGTTAAATGCGTGCGTGCTCTCACGCTCTCCAACACGTACACATCTTTTTGTTGTTCACCAACTTCCAACTTCACTAATACACACATGTTTTTTTTATTCCCAATTTAACATTTTTCTGAATCGAATGAAATAAAGAGTTTTTTTGTGCAAACAAAAACAAATAAAGAGGGTTAACAAGAAAACAAAAAAAGCATTACGTTAATAAGAAATTAAACAAACACCAACTCAAACTGCATACGCATGCCTAAAAGCTCTACAAGTAAAATATCCCTTACCAAACTGATGCAATCTAAAGTATAAAGAAACTAAAGGTAATCCAGCAATTCTCTCTGTCGGTTCCTCTATCTATTGGGATTCTTCTTCTTCTTCTTGTTCTTATTTCTTCTTCTTCTTTAACCCACCGATGCCTATCTTCTTCTATTATTTCGGTCTGTCTTTCTCGTGGTGACACCAATGATCTTACAATCATGGTGAAAAAAGAAGAGAGCCGAGAGATGGAAAGCAAAATTTAGAAATCAGAGTCATTTTTCTAAAATTACCGTTTGTATTAACAAGGGAAGCGTTAGATAACAGTTTTACAATTAGATGAACATATGATTGGATTATAAAAACAGAGTACACTCTGTTTGTTTTCACTAGACTAAACCGGTTTAAAGGTTAAGGTTTAGATTTAATTGGATTATTTTAAAAATTGGCAAAAGCTACGACCTGTGCTTGCCATCGCGAATCCACAATCTGTTAGATTATGAGATTTGGATATACTGAAGACCAGGGATGGCTTAGTGGAAGCAAATCAGCAGCAACATCTCCGTGAGTCTCTCTCTCTTCTCTAAGGAAATCTCGAGGATTTATCATCGATTTTGGCCGTGATTTGGTGCATTCCAAGTTCCTGTGCGAATTTATAGAGATTTTGGGGGAGAGGGTTTATGTTTATGCATCATGTCAAGGTTGTTATACTGCCGGCGATTATCATTCAGATCTTGGGTTCCGATTGATTTCGGAGAATCTCGTAAGCTAGGGTTCCTGCTGAGTGGAAGAAGACTGTGTTCAGTATCAGATAGGAAAGCAGAGGATGCCAAAACAAAGAGACCATCTTTCAAGTCGTTTACTGTATCATATCTCGTGAATTCATGTGGGCTGTCCTTGGAATCTGCAAAATCAAAGTCCAGATTCGTAAAGCTGTCGTCTTCCCAGAGACCAAACTCTGTGCTCACGCTGCTCAAGAACAATGGCTTCACCAGTGAACAAATCACCAGGGTCGTCAAATCGTTCCCTAGTATACTGATCGTGAACCCAGAGGCAGTACTCTCACCAAAGCTCATGTTTTTCCGATCGATCGGGTTATCGAGCTCTGAAACCGCGAAACTAATCTCAAATTGTCCCACGACGCTGTCCCTTAGCTTGAACAACAGGCTCATCCCTTGCTACGATTCCCTCAAGAGCATACTCGTCGACCAAGACAATATCCTCAAATGTTTGAGACGCGGATATTGGATTTTCACTTTGGACACTGCCAAGTATTTGGCTACACGGCTTTCACTTTGTAGACATCTTGGAGTCAGGGACCAAAGCATCAAAAGACTGGTCCAAAATGGTCCACTCGTCTTCTTCTGCTCCGAGAGAAAGTTCAACGAGGTCCTAACCAGAGTTTGCAGCTTCGGTTTTGATCCCAAAAAGATGTATTTCATTCATGCTATGTTGGTTTTATTTCATGTCAGTGAATCCGCTTTGGAACACAAGTTTGAGCTTTACCAACAATTTGGCTGGTCCAGAACGGATTTCGTGGCAGCGTTCATGAGATTCCCAAACTGTGTTAAAATATCGGATGAGAAAATAAACGGAACCATGGATTACCTCGTTAACAATGCCGGTCTTCAGCCCCGTGCCATTGCTATGCAACCTTTTGTCTTGGGTCTCAGTTTGGAGAAGAGAATCAAACCACGGAACATGGTCATCTCCGAGCTTCTGTCTAAAGGGTTTGTGAAGAAAGAAGATTTAAACTATTTCCAGATCCTTAAGATTAAAGAATGTATGTTCCTGGATAAGTTTGTCGTGAAATTTCAGCAGGTTTCTTCTCCCCAGCCATCCACTTGACAGAGAAGAGATCTATATTGATTGATCTACTGTACTACATTGTTGATCTGTTATTGATTTATGTAATGCTGTCTCATGTCAAGTTGTCAACAAATTACTTTCAAATGACCTCAGAATTTTGCTTTTCAGTTTGGTAAGCTCGGTATGGGCTTGGTCCATTTAGGAATGCTCGCCCGTATTGTTCCATAGAATCATTCACAAAAATGCTTAGATGTGTACAAATAGTAAACAGAGGTTTTATTAATTCTGATGTCTCTTCAAAGATTTTCATTTTAGTACGGTTTTTTTAAAGGAATTATCCAGAAGCAGCTACAGACTCGGACAGTTCTTCCATGAGTTCCTTTTGCTCCAACGCAGCACAAGCCTGCAATTAAAATGGAACATCATTCTTTATGATTCACATATGAAATCGCAATAAAATAAATACATAAAAGGTTCAAGTCTAAAGGTTCAAAGCCGGGATTTTACCTGGACTGCATCCTCTAAGCCACCTTCAAGAAATGATGTGAGCGGAAAGTTCATCTTGAGCCTATGATCAGTCACTCTACTATCCTGTAATTTTCAGACATCATAAGCATTACATAAATCATCCTGCTTTCAAAGCAAGGTTCTGAATAATCCGTGTATTACCTTATAATTGTATGTTCTTATCTTTTCTGAACGAGCTCCAGTCCCAACCTGTTTCCGCAAGAATCAACATAAAGCAAATATAGGATGAATATTTCTTTAGTTTCTGATGAATTTGAATCGAAAAGGTTATCGGAATAGTAAGATAAAGTGGACCTGAGATTTTCTCTGATTCCTTATCTTCTCTTGTTGTTCCCTTACTTTAATTTCATACCTATACGTAGAAATATCCCAGCGTATCAATAAGAAAGACTGAAGAAGAAGAAGAAGAAGAAGAAGAAGAAGAAGAGCAGAGAGTTAGTTCCTTGAATGTTGCTTACAGTTTTGCTCGCAGAAGCTGGAAAGCACGAGCCTTGTTTCGTAGCTGAGTCCTTTCTTCTGTACAGAAAATGCGTATACCTGATGGCTTGTGGAATAGATCTATAGCCGTCTCCACCTTGTTCACATTTTGCCCTGCACCAATACCTCATTTCAGTATATTAGCAAGTGAAATGCGAGAGAAACATAGAGTGAATTTTATATTATCCCGGTTTTTAGCCTGACCTCCAGCGCCACCAGATCTAGCAGTTGTAAGTTCAATGTCCTTGGGGTCAATCACAACTTCAACTTCATCAGCCTATAATAGCAACAGGGAGAAAGCAAAGATGACAGTTTCGACCGGTTACTAGGTTTTCAGAATATCGAAGAAAAAAAAAGGCAATTTGTGAAATTTGTTTACTTCTGGCATGATGGCGACAGTTGCTGTAGAAGTATGTACACGCCCCTGTGTTTCTGTTTGAGGAACACGCTGGACTCTATGGACACCAGATTCATATTTTAGCTTGCTATAGACACGATTTCCTTTTATCTCCATCACGCACGTCTTGTAACCTCCATGTTCAGCCTTATAAAGTAGGAAGATTAGAAGCTATATAAGTGACCACATGTCTCCAAGTTGCAATACTCTAGTGCAATATTCTATACACATTCCTTCAAATGTCAGAAAACAGAGCGTCTTACCTCAGAGCATGAAACCAGAGAAAACTTCCAAGAGCTGCGCTCGCTGTACCTCTGATACATGCGTACCTGCAAATAAAAGTATAATGCACAGCAGATAGATTGATTCACTGTAAGATATGACGCTTTCAGTTACTGCATTTGCTCAGCCATGAAATTTAGGATCAATCACACTTTTACGGGGTTTTTTTTGTGTGAAATGGTGAATAAACATCAGATTGCGTTGATTAATAGGAAATTCCAAGCAGATAAAGCAGAAGAAATAAAGGAAAGCATGTACCTACAAGGTCACCAGTCCAAATTGCAGCTTCATCCCCACCAGTTCCTGCTCTAACTGTAGAAAGAACGAAAATTTTACTGTCGTCCAGAAGTAGATATTCAAATGTTACTGCTTGTCAACACTACAGTTCGTCATTTACCTTCGAGCAATATGTTTCTGGCATCAAGAGGATCTGTAGGAAGAAGTAACATCTGACACAAGCAAACTAAATGTTACAATTTGAGGATCCGAATCAAGAGTGACATGGGGCATCTTCAAATATTTAAACTCAGAAATATTCGAGTAAACAATGAAATCAAGTCCAAGGGCATTGCCTAGATAACTGATGAAGTAAAAAGGTCTAGACCTTAAGTTGTTTTTCAAGCTCCTCAATTTCTTTAGAGAGCGAGTCGATTTCACTTCCTATCATTTCTGCCATATCTTCATCGTCTCCAGCCTCTTTCGCCAAAACTGAAGCAAGAAACCAATCAAAAGCAAGTCCAAGGAACAAAACTGAAGAAAAAGAAAAAAAAGGAGGAGACTTGAGAAGGGACCTTTGGATTCTAGTAACTGCTTCTCACAGTCCTTGAATCTCCTGAAGACGGATACAACCTAGAGTAATCCAAAATGAAGTCAATTCTAACAAACCCAAGAAAAAGTTTCAAACTTTGCACCGGCTAATACCTCGTCAAGCTCCGACATGGACTGTGCCAGTTTTTGGTATTCAGAAGGGTTTGAAACGACATCTGGGTCAGCTAGTTTTACCTATAAATAATCCCAAACTCGTAAGAAAAGAAAAGAAAAACCCATTAATGCAAGAACAAGAAGTGCAAGCACATACCGATAACTCCTTCCATGTTTTCTCAACAGACTCCATTTTCGTAACGAGGTAAGGTTCCTGAAATTTCCAACAGATAAATCATCAGATATTAACATAAATTTCGATTGCAAATGCGAATTCCAAATCTGCAAGTTTGGATATTTTGAAATAATCGAACAATGGGGTTACAATCACTTACAGCCATACAGACGAGTCGTGGAGTCCTCCGAGACGGCGAAGGCGGCCACAAGACTAGACATACCCGGGACGGTGGCTGCCTCGAACGCAAAGTTAACGGTACAGAAGACTGAAGATGCACTAAGCCTCGAGCCACTGGACTCGTCGTCGTCATCGAGCTATTCATTGTTTAGAGTTAGAGAGGTGGAACAAGAGTGGCGCGTGATTTTGTCGGATAAGAAAGCCTTTAGAAGATGAGACGTGTTTGGCTGTGAGGACAATGGGGTGCCTTACTTAGTAGTTTTAAAGGCATAAAAAAGATAGTGAGTCTGCAGCCAACAATGACTCCATGGCCCAATGGATAAGGCGCTGGTCTACGAAACCAGAGATTCTGGGTTCGATCCCCAGTGGAGTCGCGTTTTTTTTTTTTAAGTTTTCATCTCTGGTTAAAAGTCAACACCTTCTGAGGCGCAGGGAAGCTTTTCTCTTATCGATACATTTTTTTTTTTCGTGTTTAAAGGAAAAATCTCTTTGGGACGTTAAGCAGCTTCTCAATTTCATCTCTTCCGGCGACGATGTCTATTTACAGGATCGCTAGAGCCTTACCTTTCTCGGGGTTCTTCAGGTTCGTCCCCATTGTCTTCTTCTCTCTTTCTGAATAGTGATACTCTTCAATTTCTCTCTGTTTTGTTTTTCGGTGATGAAGATGTTACTACTATATGGATATTCAGTTTCTATAAAATCTAGGGTTTATACGCTTCGATTAGTACTTTAGGCCTGATTAATGCTTGCATCTCGGCGGAAAGATCTCCTCTTGATGCTTGATTGAAACGTGTTGGAGCATAAAACAATTGAACATGAGATTTTTTGTACAATAGCACATCATCGTTTTGTGTGGGAATACTAAGATTATCATTACAGGCAGCTTGAGCAAGAAGCCGAAACTGTGATCAATGTTCTGCAACCTGGCCCATTGGGAATCATAGAACACAAGTTCACGGCTCAAGAGATTCGCCAGTCTAAAGCTACAGTGTGTAGAGCTGTTGAGAACTGGCGGAGACATTCTACGCTAGAGCATGCTAATGGTGTTTTAAATGATTACATCTACAAGTGAAGAAGTGATTTTATCTCTCTAGTTTTGTTTTCTTCATTTTCAAGGCTGATGTACAAAGGCCTTTCATTTTGTTAAACAATCCTTCGAGCTCAATGGAAAAGCAAATGTTTCTCTATTAATTGTGAATAAGCATTGCTGATACTTTTTTTCAGCTTACATAGATTGATATAACAAGTATGGTGATCGAGAATACAAGTTTATCTTAGCACCAGGGTTGTGTGACTACAAACTTGCACTTGTTGAAAACATAGCCATGCATGGTAGCAAGCCGAAACCCGAGAAAAGGCAAAAAAAAACTAAGTATATATGCTTCTCATCTTATTCTATTCTAGTTGCATTTGGACTTAAACCCATATGGCTCCGGCTCTTCTTAGCAATGCGGCTAGTTGGTTCTTGACTTGGAGAGTCATTACCTGGTTAGCACCGCCTATTAACTGTTCCCCTATGAACACAGCTGGTACACTGGGCTTACACCCCATTTGTACCAATGCCTTCTCGATCTCCTGACCATTAGACAACTGATCAAGCTCGTAGACCGTCATCTTTGCCCCAAATCCTGAGATCAGTGTTTGAATCGAGTGGCTCATGCAGCAAGAGCTTTTGCTGAAAATCACCACTGGTTTGTCTGCAACTAAACTTCTAATGCTTTCCATTGGATGTATGTAGTATGAGGAATGTAAGACAGATGTAGCTAGGACTTAGTGTGAGAGGGAACTCAAGGAATTTTATGGTTGTATTTGCTTTTGATGTTATACAGAGTTAGCCTATTTATAGGGTTAGATGTTTGGAGAAGGGTAAGACTGCATAAATCAGATCTTTGTCACTACTTTACTTCTTTGGTTCTTCCCCAGAGATGTGCCCTTTGGCGTTCACTAAAAACTGCATGAACTTAGATTCTTTCGTTTTCAATATCAGAACCAAGTGGCGCATACAGTTCATGAGAATTTCTTTTTTCTAAATATGGAAATATCCTTGCCATATGGTTTAGTAACGATCCACGGATCCAAGGAGGTATGCAACAGTGTGATTATGCATACTCTACGTTGCCTTTTTGTTGCAATATCTTTTGCTTTTGATGCATCCACTGAGGTGAAGATTGGATTATGGTTTATCCAGTTAGATGCCTATCTTTTCAAGCAACAATAGATTCCCACAAATTTCAGGCTCAAAAGAAACGGAAAAGCAAGAAAGGAAAAAAAAAAGATTGTCTTTGAGATACTTTTCTTGCTTGTGTGACCTGGAGTCTAGAGAGCAAGTGAGTGTGTGATCAGACACAGGACCTTGCTTTTAGCTTTATACTATCGTCAAAACCATTTTTTCAAGTTGTATTCACAACTTCGAGTTATCTGAAATTCTGAATGTAAGTTTGTCTTAACCCTTAAGAGTCTTCTTGTTGTTGCATTGACTCATGAGAATAAGAAATCCATGTTCATTGCGTTTTTTTATCTTTGAAAAAATACAAAATTTGCAGTAGAGTTTAATAGGAAATTATGATTCTGATACCAGATTTGGAAATCTACAGAAATGAGGAATCTTTGGCAGATTCGTGATAAGGCCATGTGTCGATTTTTTCCACATTGATTGAATTAGGACACACTTATGGGTGATAATAACAAGAGTATAGATTCATCATACAATTTTTTGTTCTAATAAAGAAATCTCCAAGATTCGGATGATACAACTTGTGTACGATATATTCTCTTCCAGATCTTTAAAACTGTCTGCCAAATTGGCTCGCAAAAATGCCCAAAGGACAACAAGTTTCTTCATGTCATTTTCTCCTTCGAGTTCTGTAATGAAACCCTGCAACTGTATAGAATACAATGATACATAGCGTTGTATCAAGGAAAAACTGAAGTTACAAAGTAGGTTCTTTCAAAGCCAAGAAACATTAAAGAAGAATAGAATTTCGGTAAATCTTGAAACTTCTGATTCTGATACAAAAGTACTTTTCTTGAAGCTTGAGAGAAAGTCCATCTTCCATCATCCGGTTATGCTGTTGACGAGGACGACGGAGTTATAATGCTCACCGAGCCCAAAAGCATGACGGTGATACGATAACATGAGGCTAGAGTCATTGCCGGATTTATACTCCTTGCCCATTTCAACATCCGGAAACGAACCCGAAAACACCATTATGTGCTTCCTCAAGCAATGTGTTAACGCTCCTAGCTCCAACTGACTGCCCCAAGCCGCGGTTGACTCGACTTCTCTGCAGTATTTCTCAAACCGCTCTTCCGCAGATCCGCCATTGGAGTCAGCCTCGGATGCAGACTCGGTTTCTGATAAGAAAAAGGGGATGAAATCGGTTTTGTGCTCTCTCATGTAGGCAGCAGCCATCTCTCTTAGCTTCTGGTATGTGTAAGGAGATGCACCGCCTGAGAGATTGGCAAGCTGGTTCTCAACAGCTCGGTAAAGACAATGCCCGTCTGGCTTTATCTCACTGATTGTTAATCCCAACGGCTTAAGCTTCTTCTCTAGCTTTTCGTTCTCCACCATACGATCACTTGTCACTTTGCTTTGTTCCACTTTGATTCTCTGCTCTCTATCCGCATCTTCCTTAGCTCGCTTCTCGCGTCTCTTCACGCTCTTGCTCGGCTTTGAGTGTTCTTGCTGAGCAGTGACTGAGACTCCAGCGATGGCTCTCACTAAAGTGTCGATATCTCCTTTTTTCTCATTCGTTTCGTCCTTGGAAATGTTGCTGCTGCTGCTGCTGAAACCTTGTGACGCGAGTTCTTTCAACTGTTTCTCCTTCAGTTTTGTGGAGAGTTTGGAAATGTCTTCTTCGACTTGCTTCTTCTTTGCTTTTTGCTCAGCTTTGCTTCCTTTTGCAGCTGCTTTTTTCATCTCCGTCTCCTTGTTCTGTAGTTGTTTGATCTCTTGTCTGTAATAAAACAGCATCATCATCTTACCAATCAATCAAGTAAAATCGATACTTTTTCATTCCAAAATAATAATAATAACTAATGGTGGTGTTACCTGTGCCTAGCAAGCATCTCATCGACCGTTTCATGTCTCTCCTGAGAAGCATCCATGGTGGTTTCCTCGGATACATTAGTGTCTGCCATTTAAGGAGCCTAAAAAATACAAAGAAGAAGCTAAAAACGGTGTCGAGCCAAATGAAATTAAAGAGCAAGGAAAACTGCACAAAACAGTTAGCGAAGAAACAACCACAAAAACAAACAAAAAAAATGATCCCATTCTAGTATCAGTTTGGTTCACAAGCCTGTGAATTTTTTAGACAGTAATAACACTCGACGTAAATCCCAAAACCAAATAAATGTAACAGAAACAGATCAAACAAACAGTGATAAGCAACAGAAACAAGACACTCAACACGAGCAGTACGACATAGCTAGAAGAATCATCATGTACTAATTTCTGCTAGTTTCGACTGAATTAATTAAGCGGCTCACTCCATATTCATAGAGAAAGTATCAAAGACGATTGTAGATTGGTTAACAACAACAAAACTCGAGCAAGTACACAAACAACAAATGTATCCAAAACAAACTAAGCTGAATTAGATATCCGAAGAAAAGTGGGAATGTTATATAAGATCAAAACCCATTCCAAATTCAATATTCCATCAAACACTAAAAGAATACAATAAAGCGGGTTTTCCGTTTCTATAAACTAACCAGAAATTAAAATCACTCCAAAGAGAAACCTGTAGCGCAATAATTCCACTTGAATTAAAGGTTTCAGCGAGAGAAAATCCAAAGTTCGTACCTTTGATTGAAGGAGAAGAATTCAGTTTGTGAATTAGGGTTTACGGCGACAAAAATAAAAAATAAACAGAAGAAAAAAAAACGGAAAAATAGGCGGAAAAAAAAGGAAAAGACTAATACGTAAATGGGCTATTGTATCAAGTAACATATTAATTGAAATTTAAGCTATTGGGGCATAAGGCCCGTCTGAGAAATTTAATTTCACCAAATCAACGGTTTTCTCTATTTAATATTCGAGGGGGGGGGGGGAAATATATATATATATATACTATAGAGAAACTTTTGAGATATTAAATGGGTTATTAAGCGTTTAAGCTATTAAACGTTTTTCTTTTTATAAAGTCAACCCAATTTAATTTCACTAAATCAATGGTTTTCTCTATTTAATATTCGAGGGGGAAAAAAGGAATATATATACTATAAAGAAACTTTTGAGATATTAAATGGGTGAAAGCAGAAACAAGACAAGTAGGCGACACATGGATAGTATCTTCATTTACACACACACACACAATACAATAGACGGAATCATTTACATATACATTGACAGATTTTCTATTCCTTTAAACGCACACATATTATACAATGGATATGGGGCCAGATATGGATAAACTTCTTATCTCAGACTTTTGTTTTCCATGTCAAAGATGACGCAACAGTCACCACCAATGTTCTGCGTTTTTCTCCTCTTACATATAAACATCTGAAATTTAAGACTATTTTGTTTTTTCTCTACAATGGTTTGTAACCACTTTGAAACATAAGGTATAAAACCCTTTATTAATGCAGTACAAATGTAATTAATCCTATTACAAAATTCATGCATCAATCTACCAATTATTATTGTAGATAGATTTTGTCGTCCACGAACAAAGCCAATACGAGATGATTTTGTCCGGATATGGCTTTGTCTTTTACTCAGGTATTTAGGCTTTATAACATATTCATGACAAAATTAACTATAGTATCATTAATTCACCTATTAATGACCACCAAAACGCATCAAATATCCCTTTTTTTTCATGGCATTTTATAGCAAATTATCAAAAGGGGATAAAATCTAGTTATAAATTAATGTTTTGGGTAATTGATGCTATAGCCACGGACCGAAAGTGATATAAGTCATCTCTCTCTCTCTCTTTTTTTTTTTTTTTTTTAATAATATATCACACATTATGACAACTAATCCCACCTCTACTATACGTCCATTCTTTTTTTTAAAAAAGGGAAAACTTAACGAAGATAATAAATCTATAAAACAGGAGTCTCGATCAGACAAAATCATAAGGGTAAAAGCATTTTTTTCTTATCCAAAATTATATCACAAAGAACTTAGCCTCTTTCTAGGAAAATTTGGTTTGTGGGGTATTTCAATCTCAATATATATTTCGAGTGGGGTATATATATATCCAGTATATATTATAGAAAAAAATAGCCCAAAATAAAATAAACCAAAAATCTTCCACAATGACCATTATAAATAACAGCTGTTCCAAGCATAAGCACAACACAACCAATTCCTTTCACATTCCGAAAATAAACACTTCATTATTTACTACTAACTCCTCTTGATCGATCGCAAATGGAGAAAATAAGAGATTTGTCGTCGAAGAAAGCAGCAGTAATATTCACAAAGAGCTCATGTTGCATGTGCCATAGCATCAAGACGCTATTCTACGAACTAGGAGCAAGTCCTGCGATCCACGAGCTCGATAAAGACCCCGAAGGCCGTGAAATGGAGCGGGCCCTGCGTGCGCTTGGCTCATCAAATCCGGCGGTTCCAGCTATTTTTGTCGGAGGAAGGTACATCGGATCAGCCAAAGACATCATCTCGCTCCACGTCGACGGGTCGCTCAAACAGATGCTTAAAGACGCTAAAGCCATATGGTTATAGCGTTCCAACCATTGCACATGTATGTATATATGCATATATGTATATATATACATATAACGTCAATAATCAATGTGTTAAAAACACATACTATACATATATAGATCATTCGTGAGGAAGCATAGATGTATTCAAATGTTTTGCTCCCTTAATTCGCATGGATGTGATTTTATAATTATATGTAATTATGTATCTTCTTGACTTGCATTGTACGGAAGAAAAGACAAGTGTACCTTTAAGCAACTGTGTAACACTGGTGTTTGTTAATTTTCCACGCACGTTAAACTCAACTCTTAAAGTCATATGATTAATTAATGCGTCGTCTGCTAAAATGCTATTATTATTATTATTATTATTATTATTATTATTATTATTATTATTATTATTATTATTATTATTATTATTATTATTATTATTGCACAAACGAATGAATACAAACTTAACAACAGGTGATCGAGAGATGGTGATATGATAGATCGAATGAATTGACAATACAAGAGATGATTATCAAGAAGGAATTATACACGTCGACGATCGATCGCGAGTTCTATATATAGGATCTCTTTATCTTTCGTAGAATCTTATACACTTTAAAGGCTTCATCCACAAGGCACCGGAACATAGAACAACACTAACTAAACATGTGGTCAGCGCGAAAATTCACGTCGCACTTCCGAATAATTTTGTTTTTTTCTATCTATTTTATTATTAAATATCTCCACTACGATATATATTTCATTGATATTCACATATTTCACGTACGATGTGGTATATTTATCACAAAATATGGCTACCGCAATTTTTTCTTCTAAAATCACAAAATTTGGTCGCTGAGTACATATACATATATAACATACAAACCAGAATTTCGGTTAGCTGAGTCTGTAATTAATATGTAAACAAAATTCTTTAAGACCGATCATTCTGTAAAAAAATTTTGGGCTAGCCGTTTTACACGTACATATGTAGTTACGTCTGGGAAGAGAGAGGGCCGGAAAGGGCAGAATCAAACATGAGTGAGACAGGCAAAGAATATTTGTCTTTAGGCAAGTTGGTGGTAGGGGACAATTAATAAGGGGAACAATCACTACATAATTACATATATAGTGTTGATAGATAATCACCGAAAGCTCTCGAATCCTGTTTTTGGTTATACATTCTTCTTTTTTAGCCTGTAAGGATTCGATCAATGAGCTATGAACGAGGTCTAACTTGGGAGAAGATCCGGCTCTCATGAACATACAAAACAAATGACAAAACCCCTTTCGCTTCTTACAAAACAAATGACAAAACCCCTTTCGCTTCTTCAGTATTTTGGCATCAACTTAAACCATGTCTTTTATTTATTTATCAATCGGTATACTAATCAAAAAAAGTGTCCGAATGATAACTATATAAATATAGAAATTAGAGAGAAATGGACTTAATAGTTTCAAGTTGTATGATTTTTTTCTTCAATCTATATAATCTAATTTGACCAATGCATATGCCTTTAACTGAAACAATTTTGATTTAATTGATCTGTATGTATGGTCTCGCACCCGAAAGAATTCCCAGCTTTTGATTATGTGAAATCTGAAGGACTTCAAAATAATGAAGAGTGTTTTCTTTTTCTTTTTTCCAGACTCTGTTTTGGCCTAGAAACCACTTGGGCACGTACTATGTAAAAGCCGATTTTCTTATATGTAGGCATTAGAAATGATCTCTTTTCTTTTGTAAGCATTTTTTGTACTCTATCTCTATATACATATATATTATTAGTCAGTTGGTAATATATAGTAAATATATAAGTATTATAACCGTCTAATTAATAGAGAAGTGTTTTGGTGAAAAATATTTATCTGGCGACAAATTGAAAACCACTCTTAAATCGTTGTATCTGTTCAAGTCGACAAAATTAAAGCTAAATATGTGTGTAGTATATGGTTAAAACACGTCTAGTATTTGCTATGTAGCCTATGTGCATGCTTTTCCTTGGACTCTTGGAAATTCTATAATGGACAAGCTAACAAAAAAACCTACCTTAATTTAACCGCTGCGTGATTAACGTAAGTAATCATCCTAACCTTTCATAATCGTTGAGATTCGTCATAAAAAGCGTCGGACACATAGTGTGACAAAGCATGCACGCAAACAATGCGCGTATCGTTCAGACGCTTGCCTTGAGATCCAGTAATACACTAATGCGATACTGTTCACTTCTCTCAGACACAAATATTCCAATCTACAACCTCTGGAATCGTATGCTTATAATAATATCGTTGCCTTCTTCACTACTGTAGCTACAAAATAAATCATTTACATAATTATTTTTCTGCAACTTGTACATCCAAACAGAACATTCAGAAAATCAGTCCTTTTTTTTTTCTTCTCGCAAAGCCGCTTTAATTCTTCGGAAGGAATATATTTTACTTTTTTTTTCAAGTTTAAAGGAGAAATAATTTCTTGCTAAAAAAGAAAATAGACCAGTCCAAAGTCTTGCACTACTTGCCTTCCTATAAATAGCCCAAGGAGACCATCAAGTTTTCAAACGAACAAAGAAACATAGATCAAAGCTATATAAGTACACATAATTAACTCTTTGAATCCGGTCAGATCAGAATCTGATCATGGACAAGGTGATGAGAATGTCATCAGAGAAGGGAGTTGTGATATTCACCAAAAACTCGTGTTGTCTTTGCTACGCCGTGCAGATCCTTTTCCGTGACCTTAGGGTTCAACCAACAATCCACGAGATCGACAACGACCCTGACTGCCGGGAGATCGAGAAGGCCTTAGTCCGTCTTGGCTGCGCCAACGCAGTTCCTGCTGTTTTTGTAAGTGGTAAGCTGGTGGGTTCGACCAACGAAGTCATGTCGCTTCACCTAAGTGGCTCTCTCGTTCCCTTGATCAAGCCGTATCAGTCATTTCATAACTAGAAAATTAGTCGATATCCTTGAAAAAGGTAATTGGTATGATAATTAGATAGTAAATAATGATGGAACGATCACACGTAAATGTGTATCATGTTCTTATATCTAAGCTAATTTTCATAATTTGTTTAGCTCGTGTCTAAGAAATTAATTAGCTAGCTTTGTATTTCCAGCTTAATTAATCAGTGGATGTACTGATGTGTTATCTATTCTAGTGGAGAAAAATTATTTATCATATGCTATATATATGCCTTTCGTTTTAATTTTTGCCTATCGTATATTCGTATAGTACTATATATGATCACATTCTGTGAATGGTTTTAGTGAGAACACTTATTAATTTGGAGGTCGATTGGAAAAATGATATCAGATAGTCTATCACATGAAGAGAAAAGAAAAGAAAAGAAAAACAGGAAAACATGAGAAGCTAAGTAAGTATCCAAAACAACAGGATCGAAAACATGAATAGTATGTAAGTATCCAAATAAACAAGAGAAGCTAAGTAAGGCAAGAATAAAAAACTCGAGTCCTTTTTCTTGTATTTTGTTAGCATTGTTACTCTAATTCTTTGAGCTGATGAAATGCGTCTAATGAAGTATGATATCGAAATATAAGCAGAGCGACGACCATAGCGTTTGTCATTGCACACAATGCCTCGCTTGAAGAAGGTCGTGCTTAAGCCATGCTATAACAAAATCTTATATTTTTTAATGTGAAATGTTTAGTTTCTTTTATCTTTCTCTCACATACAAAATAACAAAACCGAGAAATAATTGAATGTATATATAATTGTTATATATTTAAAATATGATTCATTGTCCATATATGCTCACCTTATACTACCGCGATAAAGAAGCGCACACTATTCTCTTTTCTTGTTTTCTTCTTTTCAATTCCATTTGCAAACTTCTTTTCAATTCCATTTGCAAAACTTCTATTCGATTCCATTTGCAAATTAACTAGTAAAGGATGGCTTTGAAATTTGAGCTGGTCTTGCACACACCATTAATAAGTGTAGAGTTGGTCACAAAGACAGACATTAAACCGGATTAGGAGTAGGTATATATTGAACCCTCGATCGAGATAAAAGAAAAAGAACTGCATATAAGTTGTTTCCTTATGGATGATTGGAAAAAAAAAAAGAAAAGAGGAAAGGGAAAAAGAGAGGAAGGGCTTTTTGCGAGATATGTGGAATAGCAAATGACTTTACTTTACTTCCGAGTTCTTTGGGATCTTGGGAGAATCTAATCTGATCTAATGGGGTAAGTAAGGAACGTGTAACAACTACCTTCACTTGCCTTGGGTCCAAAGATTCTTTGCACCGGCGCGTGAGAAAAAGCTTTCCCGTTGGATTCGTCTCATGCATCACACATAATTTCTTTTGGATACACCTACACTTACCAATAAAAATCACACCAAGAATTGAATAATATAATCTGTTAAGACGACGAATTCCATATATATTATTCATCCTTTATGAATAGAAGAATATGATGTAATTTCCCAATGAGACATTGACACGTGTACGTCACCACTTAGACTGGTGAGAGTCACAGTTTTGGGTTCGTGCTTATCGTGGTGACTGAGCCCTAAAATCCCTCAATCGCCAATCTCAATCTCAAAATCTGAGTCTCATGGGTGGTGCTGCTAGTGATAGTGCTAGTCTCCACTCGATGGATTCAGATTCTACTTTTCCTAAAGACAAAGACTTTGGAAGATTCCAATTCGGGTGATTTGATTTTCTTTTTTTTTTTTTTTTTTTTTTGAGATTGCGGTCGCGATTTGATGTTTTGTTGAAATCTGATTCCGGTTTCTCGCTTTACTCAATGTTTGTGTGGTCTCATTAGATGCGAGCACTACCAGAGACGTTGCAAAATCAGAGCTCCTTGTTGCAATCTGATCTTCCCATGCCGCCATTGCCATAATGATGCAGCGGTTCGCTCTCTTTTTTATCGTTTTTCTTCTTCTTTCTTTCTTTCTTTTGCTGAGACAAAGATATGCTTTCCGGTTGTTTCAGAATTCTTTATCTGATCCTAAGCAACGACATGATTTGGTCCGCCAAAACGTCAAACAGGTTTTATAATCGGACAAGCCTCCTTCTTTTATAATTGAAGCTTCCTTCTTTCTTCTCTTTGGTAGATTAAGAACTTTTCACTTGTGATCTATTTTCTTTCAGGTTATTTGTTCAATTTGTCAAACTGAGCAAGAGGTAGGGGTTTGTTTTTCTTCTTCTTTCTTTTCTTAATCTGCAAATTCTATAATAGAACAAAATTTCCAGGTTGCTCAAGTCTGCTCAAATTGCGGCGTCTCTATGGGGGAATACTTTTGTGATATCTGCAAATTCTTTGATGACGATGTGCGCTTTTGATCCTTTCATTCTTTCTTGTTTTTTTTTCCTTTTAGACGATTTTGTTTTAACTCTCTTTTGTTTCTTTATGCCCTTTATTTATTGTCTGCAGACTTCGAAAGAACAATTTCATTGTGATGACTGTGGAATTTGTAGGTGAGTTCTAGAGAACAATCCTCTTGTTTAGTTTAAACTCAACCTGAATCTCGTTGGTACTGATTTTTCAGAGTCGGTGGGCGTGACAATTTCTATCATTGCCAGACCTGTGGTATGTAGTTATGTACCTTTAACAACTTGCAAATATGTTGGATTCTGTTTTTCCCTCTTTAAAGCAACTTGTGTAAGAATATCAACTGTGCTCTATCATCATAAGAATCTATTCGACAAGTGACATCTCTAGTGTAGGGTTATTACTTCTTCTTAAAGTAGTATCTTTTTAAGTTGTTGTCCATACATGTTGATCCCGATGGAAGCTTTCTTGTAGCTAAAATCTCTCGAATGTCTAATCCTCTTTAAGTCTATAGCTAGTTTAATGGTTACAAACATTTTTTTTCTTTTACTATTGGGAGGGATATGTATTATACACCTGTGTTAGCGTATCTCGTATCTTAGCTATAAAATTCCCCTGTAAATATTGTAGGAGCTTGTTATGCAAAGGACTTGCACGATAAGCACTCGTGCATTGAGAACTCCACAAAGAATTCTTGTCCCGTCTGTTATGAGGTTTGTCTGAATGGAATTATTTGACACTTGGTGGTCTATTGTGCTTGATAGTTTGATTCATATTGATTTAACTTGTATGATTTTCACAACCTGGCAGTATCTATTTGATTCGGTAAAAATCGCACGTGTGATGAGTTGTGGGCATACTATGCATATGGATTGCTTCAAACAAATGATCAAAGAACAACAGTAAGAATCTCATTGAAACTTCTCCATTTATGTCATCCCTTACAGTATCACATTTTTGCTTTTGTATGCATGCCGATACTTACTCTCTCTCTCTCTCTCTCTCTCTCTCTATTAGGTACCGTTGCCCCATTTGTTATAAGTCGATGATGGAGATGTCTTCTTCGTGGCAATTATTAGATGACGAGGTAGCAATAAGTTGTTTTGATTTGGTTTATTTAATGAAGTGAAAAACCAACACTACATTTTATTTATACAGATAAGCGCAACAGAGATGCCTGTTGAGTATAGATTTGAGGTAATGTCTATAAATCCAACATTTTTTTTGCCACATCTTGCTAGGTTTGATTTCCGTTTATCCATCTTCTAGCATCTATTCATGGATTCGCCTGACAAATAAATTGTTTGCAGGTCACAATTCTTTGTAATGACTGCAACAAGAGGAGCAATACTATGTTTCACATTTTGGGACACAAGTGTGGGCACTGTGGTTCGTACAACACTCGCAGGATCTCAACTCCACAAGACCTGGTACGTGAAACAGAGTGATAAGTCTTTGGCCGTCATTGGTCCAGCGATAGAGCAATACGGCTCAAATGTTCTGCTTGTTATGTCAAAGTTATCAGGCAAAACCATTGGGTTTGGATTCCAGGTCTTGTCCACATAAACCTAAATGTATGCAATTGGCTATGGTCTGGCTGTTTTAAAACAGGTTAAACCAATTACGGTTCATCTATACTCACAAATTCTTATTATCATGTGTTAAAAAGGATGAACTAGTAAAAAAATCGTGTACAAATTAACTCAGATCACAAGAACAATCCACATTTTCGGTATAAATTTTATAATTTCCCTTTCATTTAGATAAGAAAAAAAAGATATCAAAAGGAATAACCATTAGATGTTATTACTCCATTGGGCACGCTCTTGTAAACTGACCGAAAAACTGAAGACCCCATGTACTACTGTTTATGAATTGTTCAAGATAGAACAATTAACAGTTACATTATACAGACTCTTAAGCCCATTAATGTACATATTTGTTCGCTATCAATCCAACCACATCAGAAGGGTCCTTCCTAGAATAGCTTCTCTTCTCGTCGTAGATACAGTTGCCTAAAGATTTAGCTCAAAGCATGATTCGCTTGTTTCTATTTTTAGGTTCTCTTTATCCTCCAGCGACAAAACAGCAGCAATTATTGACTCTTCTCTAACTTGGACATATGAGACAGAGATTAAACATTTGAAAATTATAAAATAGAGTCCAAACAAAGTAGAACAGTTACATTTTTGACATTGTCTTTTAAAAAATCTCTTATCCTCTGAAGAAAATAATACCCCACTAGGATCTCTCTCAGTAAGTAAGTAGACAAACAAACAGACAACAATATAAATTCTTACATATAAAAAAAGGGAAAAAAACAAAGGTCTCTTAATAAGATCTTCTTTCTTAACCTCTCTGTCTCTTCACTTATTCATTGCTCATGAGCTTGATGGGGTGATATGATGAAGCAGCCCAGAATTAAATTAATGGTGACCAAGCTCTCTCTCTCTCTCTCTCTTGTTCCTAAACTGGAACGGTTTATATGGGATGATGAACAAGGATTTTATGGAAAAAAATGTACCTCGTTTATTCGTTTTATAATCCGTTAGTAGTGATGATTTGCCTGGAAAACCTCATGGTTGAGTGTTGGTCCATGTTCCAGACGAAGCCAGGCATGTCAAACCGAGGACCAGCCACGGATCGGTATATGAACACTCTCTCAACAGGGCAGCTCTCGGGTCTCGAGTCAGGTGGACCCCGTTCATCAATGACTTCCACATTGAGCTTTGGCATCTTCTGTCCTAGCAACTTGCAGGCTCCAAAACTCACGGAACAAGAAGACATCCAAAGGGATCGCATTGTCTCCAGCTTTGAAGCATTGGCCAAAAGCGCCTTGTCTCCAAATGGGCAGTCCCTTATCTCTAGTTTCCTCAAGCTATCGCACCCCGACAAAACATGATGCATGCCTAAGTCACTGTCTCCTGCAAACGCCACCGAGAGCATTTCCATCTTCTTGGCATATGTCCCAATGTATTCGAAAACCTTGTCCGTCAACAGCCCCGATAGGGAGAGGCGCCGGAGATCTTTGCAGTGCTCTACTATGGCTCCAAATCCCACATCCAGTGGCTCTAGAGTCAGATAATCGGGGGCTTTTGGCTCAATGATGCACAAACGGAACCGAGTCATGTTCGGACGGTTCCTAGCAATGGTCACCAACGCAGCATTGGTCATTTGACGGCAGAAGTAGAGAACCGACTCAAGTTTTGGACAGCCTACGGAGACGGAGACAAGCCCTTGTTCTGTCAATGCAACGTTTGGCTCCATGACAAAAGGCTCAGACGGAAACACTCTCAACTCGCGAAGGTCCTTGCAGGTTGAAGCAAGCACCTCAAGACCAGCATCCTCAATGTAGTCCAGCACCTGTGTCATATTGTTACGGTAAAGTTATGAGCACACACTTTCTCCTAACCATCAGGTAAAATGAAGTAAATTCCGAAACAATGTTAAAACTGAACTTACCCAGAGGCGCTGCAATTTAGGGCATTGACTAAGAAGCTTGACAAGATCATAGCTCTGGACAGTCGCATAACTCAGGTTCAGAGTTGTGAGGCGGCTGCAAAGCGAATAAACGGCTGGTAGATAGGCAGGAACGGCATCCCAAAAGCCAGATAAGCAATTGAGCTTCTTGCAGCCAGAGAGAGCTAGTGATAAACCAGAGAAGACATCTGGACGGACTTCAGCAGTGTAACCACCGGTGCCCAATTCTTCCAATTGAGGTGCTCTTTGAAGTAAAGTAGCCAACTTTTCAAGAGGAACAGCTCGGTTAAGCTTGAGAGACTTGAGACTGGGACACCTACTCACCAACCTTTCCAGCGCAGAGAAACTGACCTCAGAGGTTAAGCAAGAGATATTGAGTGATACCAAAGATGTGTATGTATCTGGGAAATGACTAAGCCAGTGTCCGCTAACATCATCAACATCACTCTCACGCAGATCAAGCTCTTTCAGATTTCTGCATAAGAATCATATAATTAGCATCAACACAGGGACCCAGAGAATGAAAATGATGTGCAGAAACTGAGATTACGGAAGTAAAAAACTGAGATTAGTTGTTCAAAAATGTAATTGAGGCAATGTGGATAGTGTACCAAAACGATCTAAAAATAGAACGATGACAAATCACTAGTTTTCCAGAGAGATGCTAAAACAGGGCTAAAGCGAGCAAAAGAAACAGAATAAGACGTTGCCTAATAAGGTAAAAGAAAATGAAGAAAAAAAAAACTCTTCGGCAACGAAAAGAGAAAGTAAAAGAAAAGGAAGAAGATTTCCCACCTCCTCAGGAGCGAATAACCCAGGAATATATAGAGATATACTTCCGAGGTGAATAAACAGACCCCCAAAATAATAAAAATCTGGTTTTAATAAAAATAAAAAAAATAAAAATAAAAACATCTAACGCAGAATACGGGAACATCTCGCTCACCACAACAATTCACAAAGACCAGAGTGACGTCAGCAGAATTTTGGGTAATTATCTTATTGAAACACAAGACAAATCTTCGAGTAGAGGAGGAAAGGAGAATACCTGCAAGTGGAAGCGATAGCAGCGAGGCCATCAGTGGAGAAGCCATCGCAGGAAGAAAGCACGAGAACCTTGAAATTCTTAAAGGACTTAGCTATGAGCTCCAAGCACTCGTCGCTCACCACCATCCGCTTCAGCCTTATCTCCTCCAGCCACGCGTACGACGAAGACATGGCCTCAATCCAAGGATACACGTAGCCTCCCCATCCATCAGGCACCAAATTGAAGTCGGCGAAGTGAGGTTTGCCCTTGAGCTCCACGGATCTCACTTTCGGGAACCTCCTGATCACCGTCGCCGGGCTCACCGCGTAACAGTTCCCGATGAACACTTTCCTCCTGCACCACCGCTCGATCTCGTACCATGACTTGCACACCAGAGACACCGAGTTCCTATCCTTGTCCTGCTGTATAAACGAGAATACGTGCTCCAGTACTTCTTCTGGAAACGACAAGGCCAATCGCTTATGCATTGCGGCTCCTCCCCGATTCACCAAAAACTTGGGAGCAAGAGCTACTAAATATATATCCCAAGGGCAAGGTCTTCGATTAGATCTGAGGCGCCATTAACGGAGATTAGTCAGTACTTGAAGACGAAGAAGATGCAGAAACAGATGTGAAGGTTAGAGGAAGATTGAAAAAAAAAAAAAGGAGCAGAGAGAAAGAGAAGAGAAGGATAGGGGGGGAGATCAAGTTAAAAGGCAACTCTGGTTCGGTTAAATGTTAACCATGGTCAAACATCTCCATGTGAGGCTTTTCGGTGATTGTGATTGTCAATTCTGATTATGACACGTGTCCTATAACATTCGAATACCAGCCGTTGGATTGAATGAAAGCGGGAGATTTATCTTATCGTTTGTTGCAGAGAAGGGGCAGCCGCAGAAAACGGTACGAGATATTAGAGGGTCGCTTATCGCGGCTTCAATACGGTATATCGCGAGAAGAAGTGAAGGGATACTCTGCGGTAAGGTGTATGGGAATAGAGAATCTAATGATAGGGTTTGATACGCGATGCACGGCTGGATATGAGGGCAAGCCCCGTAAATTGCGGGGACCACAACAGAAAATAATGGAGATTAATGATCTGACGGTAATAACGAAACCAGGGTTAAATTTATGATGACATCAGAACCGTCCAATCATGTTTTGATGTGGAATCTGATCATCTCCTAGGTATTACACAACAAGGGGAAATTTCATTTCATGATTTGTTTATTTTACCCACCACTTGGAGAGTAACAACATTCTTGTTTTTCTTAATCAAACTTCCATTTTATATCCAGAATCCAGATATAACCAAACGACTACGTGTTGACCCAAAAAAAACAAAAAAACAAAAAAAAATGACTACGTTTAGATTGAAATTTGATGGTTAAAAGACTTTTAGAAAAATATATATATATATATATATTGATAAGAAAAACCGAAATTATTAAAGAAAAGAAAATAACATCAGAGCGTAAATCAACACATTAGTCGTTCAATTGGTAAAGCATTGCAAAATCAGATAATTAACAAAAGATAGTGTTAATGAAAAATTATATATGTATTTTGTAACAATTGTAGCAACAGTATGTGAGCCTCTTAGAAAGAAAAAAAAAGGAAACAAAAAAGAGTTATGTATGTGAGGGAAGTATCCAATAATTTAAAGTGTATAGCTTTATGCGTAGAGTAGAAAAATAAAGGTAAAAGAAAGAGAGAATGGTTACTGAAAATTTGAATAAAGTACGAAGAAAGTGCAGCGTCGCATCTTAATCACGACCGTCAGATTTGGGACCCTCTTTTCCAGCGTACGGACACACACACACACACAACGGTGACTAAATAATTCTTAAATTACATAGTAACTGAAATTATAATTAATTAACTCGTCGGGAGTGTAAAATAGGATAAAAATATAAATTATCTTTGGCTTTGTCGCGTTGATCGCTATAGAGTATAGAAGGAAAAAAAAATAAAATAAGTAGGTATAGTTTAGTGGTGATATGACGATAGTGCCCTAGCTTCTCATAAATTTGTGTATGCAGTAGAAAAGGGGTAAATTTGTCAATATGAAAAGAACAGTGTATGATGGGCTTTGCACTGTCTCAGCATGGACTCGATAGGTCTGTCCTCTCTAAATAAACATATGTCACAGATCAAACAGTGTAGTTGCTCCTGATTGAATCTTCTGATTGATTACATCGTGACCGTTAATCCACTTTCACTTGCTATCCTAATTTTTTGTACCTTCGTTTTTCTTTCTTATTAGTTTTCTGTTCCAATTTACATTAGATTAGTTGTTTTCCCTACATAGAATAACAGGAAACTTTATAGTAAAAGTAAACAGTGATGCATAGTAATTAGTAAAAGCAGGAAGGATGTAATAAATGCTCGGAGATTTAGATAATTACGAAGAAAGAGAGTAACTAGGAAAAACTCTTTGCACAAGAAAAAAAAAAAGAGCACAGTAATTAGGAAAACTTAAGGACGGGTCAGATGGGTAAGTGGGGGAGCTGAGTTGTTTTGCACGTAATAAGCGACGATTTTGATTTATTTGATGCCGTCAGAAAAAGGAAACTAATTTATTAAGTTAATTAATTGTATATTAGAGGTCATTGATTCTTTGATTATTAAATTTAAGGATATGATTAGAATAATAATCCCACGCATGGCTCCCCCGCGAATCTCTCTTATTTCTTCTCGGGTTTCGTACTGAAACTAGGTAGCACTTTGCTGTATATTAATCTCTATGACTATAATTACTTTCAAAAACTGTTTTCCCATATTATAACCTATATCAGATTGAGAACAAAAAATCAATTGTGTGAATGAATATAATTTTTTTTGTGATTGATGCTGTTCAAAGACGGAGTTATATTCATATATAACACGCAACAGAGTTTGAAGACCGGGTTATATTCAAATCTCATTGATATAATCATTTTAAATTTTTGGATACTAACTTTCAAGGTTATTATTTTAAAAAAAAAAACTGTTTTTTTTAAGCCGTGCGCTACACGATAAAAATAATAATCAAATAAACACATTAAATTACAGAAAATATTGCATATATATCTTACGTTTTTGTTTTTTTTTTTTATATTGCTTGTTTCATATAGCTGTTTAATTTGTTGATTGAAAAATGTTTGAAGCCAGGCTGCAAATTTTGTACCATGTATATATCGATGAGAAAACATATTACTAATAAGATTAAGTATTATGTGTTTAAACCGCATAATACTCCCTCCGTTTTAAGTATTTGTATATGTGTACGCATGTGTGGAGATAAATAATAATGTTTCTGTAAGATAGATGATGAGTGATAATGCGATTAATGAAGAGGTGGTGTACAAGTAAAGTGGCACGTGATGGCTAAGTGGGATTATGTTGATTATAATGACTCCCCATTAGTGGAAGCCATCCTTTTTCGCTTTTTTATTTTTCTTTTAATTATTTTGTTCTCTTCTCTATATCAAAATCGGACCAAATTGTTGTCAAAAAAAAAAAAAAAAAATCGGACCAATTAAATATATCTGATATATTTGTTTTCTAACATGTCTCAAACTCGTGTCCTCCGAATCACGATTTTAGATATAACCTTTCTCCACTTTTATTTTCCATATTGCAAAAATACGTCACGCAACTATATATCTTTTCATTATTAATTTTTTAATCAATATCGGATGAATCATAGTTATAGCCTTATAGGTTATTGTTTACCCATGAAAAGTTAAAAGCACATCATTTCGAGAGGATATTACTTTAGTCAACGCACTCGAGCTACTATATACTTCCGTCGTTTCGGTAAACATCATTGTCCGTATATTTTGATTATTAACCCATGTATTTTATTTTTTTCTCAGAGTATTAATTTAGTAACCTATGTATTCGCTGGGAAAAAGAAACACCGCATACAGTATTGAAAAAGAATAACGAACGGATACAGAGAAACATATATATGGTTTAATATCTCTTCTCACTAATACTAGCCATACAGGCCCAATGGGCCGAGCTAGTGGGGGCCAGAGAGTAGGGTGGGGGTGAGTAGGTGGGGTGGGGTGGGATGAGGTGGACGTCGAGTCTTCTATTGCCGTTCTTGTTTTGTCCAGTCACCTATTTTCTGGTTTATTATTATCCTTGCATGTTTTTTTCTCAAGTCATATTATAAATTAAATTATCAGTTATGTATGGTTTAATAGTATGGTTAGTGTGTGAATGTTTAATGAGGTTTGTTATATTCGGTGTGGTGAGATAGATATGAACGCACTGATGTCATCATGCACAGTTATATATATTTAGGTCAAAAATATGCAATGTATCAACTATCAACCGTAAAGCCCTAAAATTCATGACTTCGGATAACTCTTGTATCGTTTTAACTCAACATCTAAATCCATTAAATGACGATGTTTATTTTTTTTGTTAGTCGTACTAATTATATTACTGATATTATTATGATATATCGCATGTAGCTGGTGAATTAGGATTTTATGGGAAAAAATGTTGAATCTTTTTGTTGATAAATTCAAGTGTCTGCTGGAAAAATATATCAACGCTTAGTGTCCTCGACTAATAGAATTTACAATCTAAGATCTAAAACTTATTCGTTATAGTAGTTTTAAAAATTATAACTATATCGAGTACATATTTCACTGTAATGTTGTCATTGGTGATAAGAAGAGTAGCCAAATTTCATCCATTTTACTGAAAATATACAAATGATGATATTAAGAACGAAGATCTTTCGACAAAAAAAAAAGAACGAAGATAAATGCAACTGAAGTTGAAAAAGAAACCAAAAAAATGAGGAAAAAAAAAGAATTTGAAGTACCGAACAAATCTTACTATGATTTGTCTCTCTTTTCTTCAGTCCTCACTTTTTTATCTTATGGAGTAAACATATGATCGTGTTGAAAACTCATTGGTCGGTTCCTTTAGCGTTGACAGGCACTTTTTGCAATAATATCACTCTTTTAGAAACTAACAAGCATTAAATTACACGTGTCGATAAAAGGCTGCCGTTATTGTTGTTATCATCACACCGACTATCTAAGAATCTACAGTTTCCTCCTCAATTTGACGCTAAGTATTTGTTTGTACATTTTTCATACACTTTTTGAAAATCTACTCCTTGGAAATATAAAGTCCAATTTATTAATCGGACAACTGTAAGAAAATGTACTATGTCTAAATCCAATTAATTATATACTTTTTTGTCAGCATCGCCCTAGATTGTTTGTTAATTATGAAGGCGTCCCATATTCAGAACAAAAACAACGGATAATTACACAGTTCAACAATACTACTGTTTCTACAATATTCTTCTAATTTATATATAGGCTTGATCTATTTACTTATTTTCATTTTTTGCCAATGGGATTAATAAATCATAACTAGAATTAACCTAGTGTGAATATACGCCACGAGATATACATCTCTTTTTTTTTTCTATGATTCAATGAACCAAACTTTTTTTCCCCAAAAGCAAACACACGTTTTTATAAATAGAATTGTTATTTAGATATAGCTACAAGTAATTAATATCAAGTTAGCCCAAGCCTTCCGATGTAAATTAACGAATAAAATATGAAAATGGAAAGCGTATTATTGGTTTGGTGAGATGTAAGTTCCATGAAATTAAGTTTTGGTGGTTCCACTAAATAACACACTTATTAGGTTTTGGCGACCCAATGCCAAATTCGTATTCCCTTTTTAATTACTACAAAACATTTTAGATTTTTCATTTTCCTGTGGTTTTCTGTTCACACGGATATAAGAAACAAACAGGCTGAATCACAAATATTTAAATCCAAATTGAAGTTTTATTTTTGTGGACTGAACTTATGACTATTTGTATCTAGGTTTGGTAACTTTGACATCCATCCCTTCTCGGTGTTTCACATTCGAGGACTCTATTTTGTCTTTGGCATTTTTAATTTGAAAGAATTTCCAGACGAAAACAAAAATTAACTTAAATAGAATACACATAAAAAAAAAAGATCATTGAATCTTTTACTGGTCGTGATTTATGAGGAAGCGTACGTCTGGTCGAGACTATCATCCGATCGTCTACTATTAGTCTATTAATATCGATGGACTAAATTACATGCATGGTCACAGCCTCTTGATCGCGAATTTAGTTTTATCATTGGATGCTGAAGAAAATGGTGAAGAGTTTAGTGAGCAATAGCAATTGTCGATTGCCATTATTGTCAAGTTTTATGGTGCCACTTATTTATGTTTTTTTTTTTTGGCTGCTACTGAACTTCTATCGATTTTTCGTTAGGCAAATACATATATTAGCTTTAAACATTCACTTTTGAAATATCTTTATATAGCAAAAAATAAACTAATCATATATAGATTTGATTCAATAAATGGCGTGGTCGAGGAATGTGGTCGTCAGCGAGACACACCATATAATTATTTTTCGCAGCCTCTCCTTTTTGGACCATTAAATTTCATGTAAATTGGACCACTCTTCTCGTATCATCCCCATCTATTCTTATATCATCATATCACTTCACTTGTATTGCATCCTGAATACAGCTCTAATCGATTCATGTCATCTTGTTCTGCAATAATATATATAATTATATATAATAGCTTCCAACGACGAACACAAATATCTAATAGTTTCTTACGTAATAAAAACACGGGCCTCGTGAAAGCCCATTGCGCTATATGCGCTATATCGATGGACTTACTCTTCATCAGAAAATGTTACCTTTTTAGGTCCTTTTGGAAATTTTAGGAATTTTTTTTTTTCATTTCAATAAACAAATGTTAGCCATCATATCAATCCAATAAGAGATGCTGAATTAGCAAATGTAGATGTTTTGGAATGGATGAAAAGCATAACGATGATTGCAAATTGACATTCTTCAGATCACTATTCCAACAAAAACAGAGCATGGCAACGACCACTAAATGGATGGTTGAGATACAATTACTTGATAAAGAAGAATCTGGTCGGGTAACTACGTACCGATCGATTGAATGGTTTGTGATCATACTGGAATAGCTTAGTACTGACTGAAGATAAGCCACGATTGGTTTGGCATCATTCTATTAATGGCAGTTCAAAAGTATTCAATTAATGTTTTTGAATTTCTGTTATATATCTTTGAAGGAGATTGTTGAAAAAAATAATAATAATAATCTTTGAAGGAGACTGTCAGACGTTGATTCAGTATTAAAACGGATCAACTCAAGTTTTGGGAGCTTCACAAAGACATCGTGTGATATTAGTCAATGCTTTTTTTTTTCACAGGACCAAAACAGAGTTGCACATCTTCTTGGTCCTTTTATAAATGATGTTTTCTACTCCAATTGCATTTGTTTATTTAATTACCTCGGTGGTTAAGTACTCCATTGATGCACACTGATCGATCTCGTACTTAATTTCACAATTGATATAATTTCGTCAAAAATATAAAATGTTTACGGAACGATTTAAAATATAATCCCGTATTTGCTTCATAACTTATTTATGGATCCCGAAACTAGTAGCAAATGTGTACAATCATCATTGAAAATGCAAGAGTAGTAATACAGGAATTAGAACAGAACACAACACAGGGATTTTCTCTACAAGAATATTTCACTAGTAAATCTATCAGTAACTTACAAGTTTACAGATTCAATTAGAGCAATCTCAAGACACTTCTTAGTTTGCTACACTAACCTCACCTGTTCTTGAAGCGATACGTGATTCAAGAACCTCTCACCCAAATCCCTTAGCATTCTAACTCACTAAAACTCTCACAGAATTACGCTCACCATTTGCTAAGAATTCTCTCAGTTGTGTTACAAAACCATACAAGATTTTCACACGCCTATACAAGATAGGACTTGCGGCTAACCCTAACCTAAACTCTCCTTGCGATTTCTCCAAATTTCCATAAGAATCTTCACATTCCTTATTTTCTCTTAAGATAGAGGAAACTTGATATTTTCTTCAAAAATCCTCTAAGATACTCCAAACTTCCTATCCAAGTCAGCTTCTCGTCTCTTGAAGTGTCCAGCACGTTCTGCAGTTCCAGCTCACCTTCACGTGTGTAGATTGCTTTGCAAGTCTTCTCAGTATCAGCTCCTGAGCTAGTATAACTGCTATACGTACTGCTTCAGTCTTGTTTGCATCTTCAATCATGGTAATTCGAGTACTTTATTCCTAAAGACGTTCTAGATTACGTTTTGTTGTATATCTGAATGTGTTGTTTAAGTAAATACCTATGATAGATATGTGATATATCGACTAATCGCATATTGAAAGTTTATCTTTATATGGTTTCGTGATTTACGTCCATCCAGATTCTCGGTAGATTGTATGGTTCCTGATTTCTATTCTTCCTAAAGTGGCAAAATCTAACCCGTAAAGGACGTCGCATAATTTGTGTCGTATTTGTTTGTATAGCCCCTATTCCCTAACTAGTAACTACCAAATTACTGTAGTAACATACTCACATCACATTACTCATGTATAGGAGGCTCTCTCACAATGTCAAACTTGTGATGCGCTTACAGTTTGGTTTTATTATAAAATAATGAATGGATTATTTTGATTTATGATTGTCGACTTATCACTTATACATATAATTAGATAATATAATGACTTGATGAGTGTTGCCAAATTATTATAGCTAGACAAGCTAACACTCATATCTTCGACACTTGGACTTAATTACACGTACGTGGTCTTTTTTGATCTAGAAGTCTTGGAACAATGGAAACAAGAAGAAATACACACAGGGTTTTTTAATGTTTTTTTTTCTTTTCTGAATTAATGAGAGTAGTAGTAGTTAAAATAAAACCTAAAAAAAAAAAAATACTGGAGTTGCTAGGAAATATTTGATTTGGTATATATATATATATACATGCAAAAACTTATATTTTGGTAGATCTAAAATAATAAATCCATTCAAATTAACATATAGGAACTTGATTTCATTTTTAGATTGATTTGGCTTTTTCAAACATTACTAACTCTTATTTTATTATTTTCATTTTACATTATTATATTTTGACTAAATATATATCTCATATAATTACTAGTTGTACCCAAATTCATCATATACAGTCCTTCTAGAAGCCGTCGAGTCGAACCCCACATAAGATGCATATACAATATATTGTCTTTTGTTTGTTTATATTATGAATATAATAACTTTTATTAAAGTGTACAAGAAATCTGATTTAGCAACGTTATCTTCATTGAGTCTCTGCTCGTATATATACATTATAAAGAGGGATTTATATGTTACAATACCTTATTAAGTCTAGTGCTTTTGTCATCTAAGAAAAGTAAAATCAAACTATGAACACGAAGAACAACCTTGTGGACGTATCACCATTCTTGCTTTTCGAAGCATCTGCAGATTCGGAGACCCGTCAAGAATGTGGCCACGAAAGCGGTGATGATAAAGGCCATGAAGAATATGCGAAGGATGCTGAGTCCACGAGTCAGAAGACAAGTAGTGGGTCAACTGGTTCTGACTCGGTGGAGAATATGGATGAAGAAGAAGATGTAGTCGCCGGAGAGAAAGAGGAGAGCGATGACGGAGACGGAGAGGTGAATAGTTATCGGAGGTGGCCGGAGATGAGCGACTGTGAAAAGCGGACCGTTGGTTCGTCTTCGACGGGAAATGACGAGAGGTTGTTGAGTGAGATTGAAAAAAACCGAAGGTTTTGGGACTCTTGCTTGGCTTCTTAATTAGTATGATGCATACAGTATAGGGATTATGTTTAAATAGTTTTATTCTTATATATGTATCTAGGGAACAGAATATGATATTTAGTGTGTTAGTTTGTGATTACTATACATTAGATTACGGTTTGTTGTATGTTTGAATTGAATGTATTGTCTAAGTAGATACGTACGTGATTCATCGACCTAATCGCGTATTGAAGTTTTTTAAATCTTTGATACGTGTCTTCGTCTATCCAATAGTTTCTCATACGATTAGTCGGTACAGTAAAACCAAATGATAAATATATTGTTTCCGGTTTAAAAGACAGGAAAAGCAATTGCGAAATATAATCAGTTATCCGGTACGTAATGGGCTATTTCGTAAAGCCCATTAAAGTAGAGAGAAGAAGCGGAAAAGGGAACGGCACCGTTTGATGCTATCGTTGGTTTGTTTTTGGTTGTGGAACAAAGTCGATTAACTTGAGAGAAATTTAGCGTTGTTGTTGTTGTTTTGAAAATAAAGTTATTTAAGAAAAACTGAACAAATGGAGATGCGGGGGATCGAACCCCGTGCCTCTCGCATGCAAAGCGAGCGCTCTACCATTTGAGCTACATCCCCGTTTTGATTTTACTACGCCGAATATTTTAATTTAGTTTTATGAATTATATATTATGTGTTTAATTGTTGGATCATCCAACTTAGATGGTTGCTTTTCAAGACAAAAAAACGACAAATTAAGAGCGGACAGCAAACAAATTACTTTTGTCGTATCCATCCACTTTTGAAATTTTATCCCAATATATATTTATAAAAATATTAGTGGGGAAGACTTTGGTTAAATCTCGTTTAAAACACATTAGTCTGTCCATATGCTTACAAAAATCATAGTACTGTAAAACTGAATTTAAGTGATATTTCATCATAAATTTATTTGTTTTGATAATTTTTTCCCTTGAATGTGTCAGCTAATCATTTGTAAACACTTTTATTTTTATGCTTGTTATAACAAATTACATCATTTTCCATATACATTTGTTATCACCACCAATTAGTAAGAGAAAAACATAATCGTCCCAAACTTTACTGGATCACCATAAAACGAGGAAAAAATCTTTGGTCTTCAATGATATATAATTTTTTAACGTTTTCAAAACAAAATTTGATTTTACAGAATACATACTATTCATAATATGAAGTATACAATATAATTACAGTTATTTTCTAAGTATATGCGGTGCATTTTAAATTGAAAAGTGATTTTTTATATCTTTAATAAATAATAGTTTTAATTTTTTGTTTTATTAGTTTTACTATTTCATTTTTAGTTATTCTATTATTCTGCTATTCAGGTGACATAATAGTTAAGCTCTTTAATTTAGGTAAATTCACCAATAAATATTTATTAGATGTACGTGACAAATATTAAATTTTCCTACACGGCTTGTGTTAAATGCCAGTGGAAGAAAAATAATCAATGGATAATTGGACGGTATCTTTTTATTAGTATTTCAAATCAATATGGAAAGGGAAACTCAAAAAGGAAGCAGTGGAAAATGGGGAGCACACGTACCAAAAAAGACAAAATAGATGACGACAAAATTAAGAAAGCCTCAAATAGACACGCGAATCATATACCTTAGCGTGTTCTCCTTTTATTCTCCTTTTCATTTTTTTTTTTTTAAGTTTTATCTTTCTCTATTAAGTGCCAAAGTGATCTCTCCTTCTCCTCATATCTTTCATTTTTCCTAGTTATTAGACTTAATTGGTAAGAGTTGTATAGTTTTATATTTTGTTTGATAAGGCAATTTATATGGCTGAATTTATTATTTAATATTCTATTTGATTATTAGGTAGATTATTCACAAAAATGTGATTAGAAAAAAGAGAGAGTCTATTACGCATTAATTTATCGATCTGTTGAAGTGATTGTTTAATCTTGTACATGTTCATTCAGATTATGACAAATGCAATTCATAATATCTTTCTTAAAGTCGTTTGTTGAAGATCGAGGGTCTAAATTGATTTAGTACACACTTTAGATGTTATCAACATATGTAAAACATGTTTACACACTTTAGATGTTATCAGGTTAAAACAACGACGACTGAGATCTACTGTTTTGGTCCCATCTCCGAGAGATTCATGGTTTTTATTTTGTCAGATTCAAAGATACACCAAAAGGCAAATTTATAGGACCTAACTTGTAAATGATCGTTTTACGTTTGGGAGGAATAACAAACAAAATTTGTAAATCAATGTGGTTAGTTAAGGTTTTTCTTTTGTTTATTTGCGCAGCCATCAATAAGACCCGTTCCCTCATTCTATTTTGTTCAACTTCTTGCCCACCCTAATTTTGATTTTTAAATTCACTAATAGATTATCTTTTTGGATTTAAACACTCGGAAACACTCGTTCAAGCATTTAAATAAATAAAAAAACTCTATTAAAATTGTATTGTAATCACTTTTTTTTTTTCAGTGTTGCGGTTTCATGTGTTCGACCAATCTATAGGAGCGCCAATTCATTTGTACTGAGTCCAGTTTAACTTTTAACTGCAGATACTTGTTTCGGAAATTTAATTACAGAGAGAATTCTATACGTGTGATCGCCACGCGCTTCTTTCGCAACACGACAGACTCCTAAGCCCATTCCCACATTCTACCTAATGGGCCCATTTGAGAAAAAGAACAAATAAAGAATTTGGAACGGCCGATATATTTATATTCCAAGCGATATTTTCTCGCATTAAAGGATAATTTTAAAAGGACTTGTCAAACCAAACATGACAAAATTACAAATGGGAAATATACAAACAAGAAATATATTAATATGCCATTTTGTTTGACGAATGATTAATACAAACAAAAACAAAAGAGTGACGATGCAACATTTGAGCAATTTAATAGAATTGAAAAAGGCAGTTGAAAAAATGAGTGACTGAAAACGGAAAATTAGAAAGTAATACCACAAAATGGCTATAGTTTTATTTCACTTTTACTTTTAATCTCGAACAATTGTCATTTTCGCAAAAAAGTCTCTTTTATAGCTGATACTACGATACTTTAAAAAAATTACACGAATAAGACGTATACTACTTATTTACAAAAACGATACTTTGTGATTTTTTTTGGACAATTATCGGCTTCATATACATATATAAGTTTAAAAACAATGCTATAAATATTTAAACATTAAGTAATAAGTAGCTTAATTTAGTTTTTTTCTACACAAAAATTATAATTTTTTTTATTAAAGTTCCAGAAATTAAAAAGCGACATATTATAAGTAAGTCGTACCTTCAATTATGTTACTGGTTTCCACTTTTCGAAAACATGTTGTATATAATATATGTCTTTTCCATCAAGAAAATATCTATGAAATTCCAACGTTGAAAGGGAGAGTCCCTTGACTGAAGGCATGACGTCATTCGCCCAAAATAGAACACGTTTCGGCAATAATGGCAATATTCGTAATCTTTCATAACGGAAGAGGGTAATTTCGGAAATGCGTATATGATTTTTAATTTTCTTAAATTGGTTTTTAATAACCAAAACTCCAAAAGAAAACAACACAACCCTTTTGTCGCCACATGCCATGGCGTTGGTCGCACGCTGGATAGCTTCTTTATTTTTGTCACCTTCTTTTAACTAATTTTATTTTATTTACAATTTGCATTCACATTTATAATATTAAAAGTACCAAAACCAAAACAACTTCTCTCTGTCATTCACCTATTATATAAGTCACAATACGACCTTCATTTTAAAACAAGATCCAAAATTTCATGATAATTTTTTTTCTTATTATCTTTGAATAGTTTAAAGCTGCATAAACCATACTTTATATATTATATATCATTAGATGATGAATGATCTTTTGATGGAACTTTTTTTTATCAACTCAAATCTAGCTCACAAATTGTCTTTATATAAGTGATGAATTCATTAATTAGCATCACCTACAAGGAACTAAACGACAAAACTTAGCATATATACATTCTTTTTCTCCACTTACCATATAGTTATAATGATCGGGTAGCAAAGCATTAGCGAGATAACAATATATATATATATATATATATATGTTTTGTTATTTATTTCTCACAGTACATATCTTAAGGATAATTTAGTCAAATCTCATACTAAGTGGTTTTTCCAAACATAGCTTCGTTAATTTAATTTTCCAGTAATAACGCAAATTCACTATTAAAATGATTCAGAACCTTTTTCAAATAGAAGAAATTTAAACCCTAAATGTTAGTGATATTGTAGGGTATTTATTTGTTTTCAAACAAGTTTCTCATTTTAAACAATCCACAGATGCATTTTAATTTGTGGATGTGATAAACGAGATAGAAAAAAGGATAATAATTCGTTACACCTAAAAAATTTCTCCATTCTCTAAATGAATTGAAAATGCAAAGCATTCTATCACTATAGACATCATCTTTACTAGCTCAAAATAGTATATAGTGAATGCTATGATTGTTCTACATTGTGCGATAATATTAAGTAATGTAAGTAGACCTAAGTTATGCAAAATCATTGTACATCAATGGCAATATCAGAAAATGACATAGTTTAGACAAATAATCTTTGTGGCATGTGCCAACTCTCATATGAGGGGGAAGGGAAGGGATTATCAACGAAGATATTCAATAATGAATTATTACACAGTTTGATTCTGACCGAAAAAAAAAAAAAAAAGAATCCGTATATTGTATAATGTTAAACAGCCAAACCCAAAAAAAAAAAAAGTATCGGTATATAATAACAATAATAAAAGAGGTAGGGGGGGAAAAAGAAATAAGGAAAAGTGGTGGTCAAAAGGAGCACTTATGAGGGAGCGTGTCAGGACTGGCGTGCCGATAGCCAATCCTCTCTCTCCTTCACATGACACCGTGGCCTTCTTTTTTTATTTTATTTCTTATTTTTACAGTTTGTTTAATCTCTGTTTCCTAATTAATCAGCCGACCGAATTAATTAAGGATTAGTAAGTAACTCTGTAGAAAATTACCTTATTATCCGTCGACAAAGGAAAAGAAATACAATAAATTACTTAGTAAGTAATAAAAAAAAGAGGGGAGAGAAAAAGTGGATAGTCGTGGGGGACCCACATATCGAAACAGTATTACTCGGTCGTCCGGTCCATTCGTCACCGTCCGATTGCTTAATTTCATCTTCAACCTCTCTCACCTTTGACCCTCCTCTCTCTCTCTCTCTGTACTTTTGTTCTTCTATCTCTTTTTTTTCTCCAGGACTTGTTCTTCTTCCTCTGGTGATTTTGTTTTTTTTTATTGGAGTTATGAAGGGTTTTCACTGAAACTAATCCTCCTCAGAGACCTGGAGATATATATTATTACTTTCTGTTTGTTGCTGCTTTTGCGAGACTATGGCTGGTGGAAACGAAGTCAACTTAAACGAATGCAAGGTACTTTTACTTGTTTTGATCCGTTTCTCTGTTTTTATTTTTTCTTCTTATACTTTCTGTCGAATTCTATTTTGAGTCTCTTCTTTTCGTCTTCTCGGCTTCTCAATCTCGTAAATCCCCAGAATCTGCGAATTTAATTCTTAGCCGATGAAGATCATCATCATAGATTCATCGTACGGATGATTTTATATATTATATTAAAAAGAGAAAAAATCAGAGACGTCCCATCTAATGGAAAAGCAAAAATCTTAATCTTGTGCTTGTGGATTTTTGGTTGTAGAGAATAGTGCCACTAAACACATGGGTCCTCATATCCAATTTCAAGCTCGCTTACAACATTCTCCGTCGCCCCGACGGCTCCTTCAACCGTGCCCTCGCCGAGTTTCTTGACCGCAAAGTTCCCGCCAACTCTTTCCCCGTCGACGGCGTCTTCTCCTTCGACCACGTCGACTCCTCCTCCAACCTTCTCACCCGAATCTACCAACCTGCTCCCCTCGACCACTCCCGTTTCGGCTCCGTCGACCTCTCCCAACCTCTCAGCACCACCCAGATCGTCCCTGTTCTCATCTTCTTCCATGGAGGCAGCTTCACCCACTCCTCCGCCAACAGCGCCATCTACGACACTTTCTGCCGCCGCCTTGTCACCATTTGCGGCGTTGTCGTTGTCTCCGTCGATTACCGGAGATCGCCGGAGCATCGCTACCCTTGTGCTTACGACGACGGATGGAATGCTCTCAAATGGGTCAAGTCCAGAATCTGGCTTCGGAGTGGTACAGACTCCAACGTTTATGTTTATTTGGCTGGAGACAGCTCTGGAGGCAATATAGCTCATAATGTTGCTGTGAGGGCCACCAAGGAAGGTGTTCAAGTGTTGGGCAACATTCTTCTCCATCCAATGTTTGGTGGACTCGAGAGGACTCACTCTGAGAAGAGCCTTGATGGTAAATACTTTGTCACTATTCAAGATCGAGATTGGTACTGGAGGGCTTATTTACCTCTCGGTGAAGACAGAGATCATCCTGCTTGTAATCCCTTTGGCCCTCGAGGTCAAAGCCTTGACGGACTCCGCTTTCCTAAGAGTCTTGTCGTTGTTGCTGGTTTGGATCTTGTTCAGGATTGGCAATTGGCTTATGTCGATGGGCTTAAGAAGACTGGCCACCACGTTAACCTTTTGTATCTCAAGCAGGCCACCATTGGCTTCTACTTCTTGCCTAACAACGACCACTTTCATTGTCTTATGGAAGAGTTGAACAAGTTTGTGCACTCCATAGAGGAGGATGGATAGTCAATGCAAGTCAACTCCTATTCTCCTGACTCCGGAGCAACAACAAGGCCTGCTCTTGTTGCTGTTCCATCTATACAAACAGAGAAGAAGAACAACATTAGATCAGGTTTTCACTAGCTATGATGGGTTTTTGTACAGTTTCCACAAGTATTCAGTCACGTTTTCGTGTCTTCGTTAGTCCCCTGAAGCATCATTTAAGTCCGGCTTATTGTGAGATCTTGGTTTGCGCCGGAAGCAAAAACCAATTCTGTTATCGGCATCTACCGGTTTTGGGCTACGATGGTACTTTGTTTTGTAGTATAGGTAGTCTTTAATCGGCTCTAGAGTACAGAGGGTAAAATTACAATACAAGTAATCTGTCTTCAACATGTTGTGAGAACCAAAAAAAAAAAAACTTATCCGTGGTATGGATTTGTATGTTTATATTACTTTTGTGTACTCATGCTTTTAATAGAAAGAGTATGTCTTTGTGGTTGTAGTTTATCACCTTCTTTTTGTTTTAGTTCATGTATTGAAGGTTTTTTTGGCTTACAAAAGACAAATCTGGTTTTTCCTTTTTTAAGTTTTCCAACTTCGAACCCTCCAAGCATTTGCTCGAAGAAAAAAAAGCACACACACACTCACACATAAAAAGAAAAGAAAGATCCAAAGGTCTAAGTCAAAACCCTAGAGAGACATGTGGCAATGGCGTTTGAGTGAAGTAAAAACAAAAGGAAGAGGAAATAAATGTGAGAAAAGAAAAAAGACAAGTGTTGTGTGTGCATTTGAGGGAAAAGCTTGGCAATGCCAAAACCAAACCCCATCCAGAAAAAAGCTTACACGACCAAAATTAATATATTAAATAATGATTGGACAAAAATGTCAAAATCATCAACGGATTTTTTCTTTTCTATTCCTTTTTTTAATAGTTTTAGTTTTCTTTGGCATCTTTTGTTTATTGCCTCTTGATATGTGCATGTATTTGATTTGGAATTTTTGGTGTTTCCTTGTAGTGGTTACGAACTTTGGGAGGATAAACATGGACCCCCTCTTAGAGAAAACAATCTCTTTTGTCTACATATGTTTGTTTCTACATATTTCTACATTTCTTTATAATATACCATTTATAACCATGGCTTATGTGTGATTGTGTTTATTATATAGTTATTCTTTTGGATGCCAAGTGGTAGGGACATCGTGGCTTGGAGGAAAAAGAAAAGCGATTCTTTCTCCTTTGTCTAGTTGGTAATAGTAGCTAATATAAATGGTATAAGAAATGTCGTCTAAAAAAAATGGTATAAGAAATTAAATAAATAACATTTTACAGGTAACTTCTTACTTTGAATATAAATTTAATTTTCCCAATTAACATTGACTTTTTAGTCCTTGCGTCTTTCGAAATCTAATTTTCTAATGCTACTACGTATTATGTTTTGTTTTATATCTTGTCAAAGTATATTTATGACCAAACTTTTTGGCTTATTGATGCGTGCGTGACAAAGACTCTCGTTTGTCTTGTAATGAAATTGTCTTGGCAATTACTCGGGGGAGAGTGTCTCTGTTTAAAATTTATTTTAGTCCGAATATTTATAAATGTTTCGTGTTTGGAAATGTTTGTTTTTATTTCATTTTTGTAACGATGGGTGCTCTCATTTAGTATTGTTTTGTTGTCTTTGATTCTGAAAAAAAAAATGAACATAAATCTTGTTTGGTGATTTATCAACATCTTCTGATATCTCCGTAAATTCATTAATTTGTCGTTTACATTAAGATTCTTTCTTTTGTCAATGGATTGGCTTTGTCGTTTGTGGACTATATATTCATCATCTAATTAACTTTTAAATTAAAGGTTTGGTTTGAGGAATCTTTAATTTCCTTCAAAGTATCAATGACTTTTCTCTAGTTCACATTAAGAATTATGGTTTCGATAGTGGCAATTCGAATAAGTCATGTGATGGAGAATGAGGTGTCGGTCGTGTTTTTGGAAATAAAAGAAAGAAGAGATGAGTTTAGCTGTGATGCCACATAACCTGTTAACGGTAAGCTTTAAACATTTACATGTACTTATACATTCAAAGAGGGATCATAAGAGGTCAACACAAGCAAATAATTAACAAAGTTACGAAGATATGTGTATATTTTCAATAATCCACGTTGTAAATATTTCTAAATTGTGTAGAAAAAACAAATCTGAACGCTAAATCAAGAAAAGTATCTACTACGACTAGGTTTGTGGTCACAAAAGTATTTTGCTGACCTGGAGGAACTGAATTATGACACTCAAACCAAATCGAATCCCAAACAAAAAAAAATAAAAATCTGATTCGCACTCCAAAACAAAATAAGCTCTGTATAAAAAGAAAGAGAAACGGGGTAAAGGGAAATAATCAGATTATAATTGCAGAAGAAGTTAAGAGTAGAGCTACTCAGAAATGGAAGAAAAATAGAAAGAAAAATGAGCGAAAGAGAGAGAGAGAGGGAGATGAAACGAAAGAAAAGACAAAAGCATTGAACAAAGACGCCTTTGTCTTTATTAGCCTAAACCTAAACCCTAGAGATATAAAGAACAAGAAACGAAACTTTCATCTTGAAATTCTGAAACGACTAACTAAACCCGTGCAAAAATAACCATTAAACATCCTCTCTCTCTCTCTCTCTCTCTCTCTCTCTCTCTCTCTCTCTCTCTCTCTCTCTCTCTCTCTCTCTCTCTTCTCACTTGCATTCATCATCAGCTCGTCATCATGTCTTCAGCTTTCTTGTCTCTTGTTGGTGACGGCAACTCCAATAATAATAAAAATAACAAAAAAAAACTCTGAGGAAGTTGACGATGGTGCAAAATATTGTCACATACACAGATAAACTTGACATGCATATTAGTTATTTGTACAGACATGACGGTGATAGTTATCGGAATCATCAGATTTTCATGTAAAACTGGAAAGATTCTCAATTTATATGGGAACTCGCTGAGTGTTAGGCTGCATAATACAATATGTATTACGTGTTTGTTTTAACGCTTTAGGCTTTCATCAAAGTACAATTTTTTGGCGTTTGTCGACCGGCAAAAGGGAGAACTGGAAGAATCCATGTGGGTCGGGCTTTTGAAGATCGATTTATAAGCCCAGTATGAAGATTAGTATTTTTCTTTTCCGGGAAAGAAATTGCGTATTATGATGTAGTTAGGACCCAATTCCAGTTGTTTGATTTCTTATATGTATATACATTTAAACCCTAACGCCGAAGGACCCAATTCAATGTTATCGCCCTCTTTAGTCTCAAAAAAAATTGTAGAAAAATCTTATGCAATATCGTAAAATCAATCCGATGTGCTATATGTAGGATAGGATTCACCTTGAAGATACCCATCAATGGTTTTATCACATTTGGTCCATTGCCTAATTTGCATCTTCAGTTACTTGATATGTCCTCAACTTGGCTTACCTAGAGGTTGAGCAGCAAGTGAGTGAGTGAGTCATATAATGTAGTTCCCAACAAATTCATACGTCCAGTTACAAACGACCATGAACAACTAAAAATCCTGATCTCTGTTTGCCACGCTGGCAAAACCTCCAGCACTGGGCCCACGAAATACTATATATATCTTATTTTGGCCCATCTTGGCTTCAAAACTCGGGAACATGTTTCCGCATTCAGATCGTTGAGAGAGGAAGACGAAGGAGGAGCGGTTATGTTAATAATGACCGGAGAAGAAGATGAACGCCGGCCATCAGAGGACGGCACACCTACACATACTCGTCGACGACGCTGGAGCACTCCGATTGATTCCGGCGGCGAATCTCTACATGATCATGACAGCTTCACCGTTAGATCTCTCGAGACAAACAGGGAAAATGGAGGAGTTGATGAATCGATCTCGTGCTCGGCAAATAATAGTTACAGTTTCTATCTAGGAGAGAAAATATCACCGTGGGGGCCATCATCGGGACCGCCGCTACTCACGGAATCGAGATCAATTGCGCGGAGGAGAGGAAGAAGCGTGACGAGGAAGCGAGATCTACCACCATTTTTGACGACTCTGGATTGTAACGGACGGCCGAGATTTCATCACAGGAGGGTGAGGAGCGAGGGACGGCTAGAGATTGCCAGCGTGGCCGTCGATTCACCGGAGATCATTAGTGTTCGTGGAAGAGAAGGTCTCAGAATCGGGACTTTGAGAATCAGTCAACAACATCAACAAGGAGATGATGATCAACAGATTCACTGATCTTCCTCCTCTTCAGTTTTTTGTTTGCTATTTTCCAGGGATTATCGTTTCGTTTACAAACAGAATAGATTTTTTTTTATAAAAAAAATAGCCATCATTGAACAATGGGAGGCCTTGTTAATTGTTAAAAAGACTGGGCCGGAAGCCCAAAATCATTCGCTCGTGTACTGAAAACTAGTGAGCTGACGTGTCAAGTGTGGATTTGTCTGTCACTTGGATACCCTTCGCTCAGCCCGTGCGATTATCACTGTTCGTCAGAGAAGCTTGATATATCTTGGGATGGGAGACAGCACACAGAATTTGAGAAAGAAAAGAAAAACCTGAAATTTCGTTCGTCTTACTAAAAATTAAAAAAGAAAGAAACCAGCTTCTTTGTGGAGATGGAGGAGGAGTCAGAGATCGTGAGCGCAGCGAAACCAAGAGGGAAGGTAAGCAGTGAACCAAATCAACACTTTGCTTTTCTGACGAAAATCCATTCTTCCGGTTTTGTTGTTTTTGTTTTCGTACCTTGTGATTTTGGGTCAATTGCATGCATTTTGCATGTTGTTATAATCTCTGTAGATCTCAGATCTCTTTAGTAATGATGGAGAAAGTTCATGCTTTTCAATTTTATGGGGTCACGATTTGTGGGTACTTAAAGTAAAGAGGGCTTTTCTGTGTGAGTGAGTGCATCTTGGTAATTCTTTTAGGCTCCATGTTCGTTGCCCTTTTAGTCTCGATTGAAAGCATCATCGATGTTATTTTTGGTAATCAACACGGATTCTTTGGCCTTTTGGTATTTTGCAAAGTTTCATCTCCTTTCCTTTGATTCGGATGATTGTCATTCTCTTCCTTTTTACTCTCACAAGTGTTGTGATTGTCTTTTTGTCTCACTGAGGCTAAATTGCAGAAAGACGTTGCTCCAGGGAGGTTGATCGATACCTTTGCGGCACAATGCGAAAAGTGTCACAAGTGGAGGGTGATTGATAGCCAGGAGGAGTACGAGGATATCAGAAGTAGAATGCTCGAGGACCCTTTTAGCTGCGACAAGAAACACGTGTCCTGTCAAGACCCCGCAGATCTTGACTACGATTCCTCTCGAACATGGGTCATCGACAAGCCTGGTCTGCCCAAAACCCCCAAAGGTTTCAAGAGGAGCTTAGTTCTGAGAAAAGACTACTCTAAGATGGATACTTACTATATAACTCCAACCGGGAAGAAGCTGAGGAGTCGCAATGAAGTCGCATCCTACGTTGAAGCCAATCCAGAATTCAAGAATGCACCGCTTGGAGACTTCACTTTCACTGTCCCAAAGGTGATGGAAGACACCCTTCCCTCCTGATCCTAAGCTTTGGCTCTCCTTATTCCTATTAATTCAGACAAGAGCAGCTTTAAGCAAATCAAAAAAGGATATTATATGATCACTGGGTTCACCAACTTTTTCGACTTTTCGTCTGCTCCTTTAATCTAATGCATTGCAAGTTGTGTAGTTGTGATTTTCTCAAAGCTGGCTACTTTAGTTTTAAAAGCTGACTAGTAACTGTGTTTGTGTCGGTCTCATGCCTCTACTCTCTAGTTATGATGATAATATACGTGCCCATACTATATCGGCATATAGTATGCAACATTCTACGGGATTTGTGGGTACGTGTAGATCAAGATTCTCCTAGCATCCACTTGTACAGCATGCTTCACCCCTATTCATTCCCTTGTCCAAATCCAACATAATAAAACCCCAAAGAATTAAATAAAAGGGAAGAAAGATAATACACGTTAAGGCCAAAAAAAATGTTCTTGTAGATTGTAAGTCAATCATGTAATACAAAGATTTCAAAACACATAGATGTAGTTAATGAGAATGCAGGCAGTATTTTTTTTTTTTTTCTACTTAAAAATGAATTGATTAGAAGCAATCGGGAGAAGCCTGGTTTTCTGTACACTTGCTCTACAAATTAAAGCAAAAAAGAAAAAGAAAGTGAATTTGAAATTCTATCAAGTATTTCTTGATCCTTAGATAAAATCCTTCAAATCATGGATATTTCTCAATACGTATTTGTGGTTATCTAATTAACTTAAATTAATTAGTTTAGTGATAAAATATATGCAGTATATGAAGATTCTGTGTGTTTGAGATTAATTGGTTTCTTTGGTCATCCAGACGAATCCAATCTGCTTCTCTGTTAGTGAGAGGAGCTGAGGTACATTGATAATCTGAGGCAAACGAGGCCAGAAAATACTCAAATAACAACTGATTAGAGTGTTGTGCTACACCTTTGGAAAAAAATTCATGTAGATAAGTAAGAGTAGATAATAAATGTTTTTTTTTTTATCAAGAATGCAGTAGAAGACAGTGTTTGTTTCGTAAGAATGAAATTAGAAATAACAAACATATGATACCACCACCAGTGTATTTTTGGTTCAATGCAGGCTATAGGCTATTTCTCATCTTCTCGAGTCTACTCTGGATAAAAGCATCTGATTTCTTGTTTATATCATTCAAAAGCGGCTTCGGGTGTGATTTTCTCCCATCTTCAAGCTTAGAGACTAGCGGTCGCATAAAGCTAGCTTCACTCACCATGCTCTTCCCGTGTATCATCATCTTCTTTGATCCGTTACTACCATTAACCACCATGATCACCTTCTCTCTCTCCCTCTCTGGTCTAGAGGTATTAGCTGCGCTATCATCTGAGTCTTCTCTTTGCTTGAAATGAATTGTGATATCAGAATTTGATTCCTTCTTGATCAGCTTCTTCCTCACCGACTTATCTTGCTTCTGACCAGCCATCAGTTTTACCACCACGAATCTGATCAGCCGCCGACAAATGCCTCTGTTTTCGTCATTCTCTCTTCTCTGCATCCTCTCTCAGTCTCTTGTTTACAAACAAAATATATGTTTATGGTGTTGGTTTATATGAACAATAACATTTACTGGGATTACTCTTTTTCTTTTTGTTTTCCCACTTGGTTTGCTTTAATTCTACGCTTTGCGGAAAATGTGATTGCCTTTGTCTTTTTATCAAAAGAAAACAGAATTTCTCTGGTTTCTTCTTCATACTGTTTTTTTTTTTTTGGTTTGCTTTAACTAAAAAAGCAAATTGCTTTGCGCAAGTTTTTCTTCCATTGGAACTGGAGATTCGCTTCTTTATTGAAAGATGAAGCTCCCCTTTATCATTGAAAAATTTGGTTTGAGTGGACGTAAACTTGAGAAGATTCTTATACCGTAGGACTTTTGTTGATCTCTAATACTACTTCTCACCATGATGATTCCTACTTTTGTTATTGTCACGTTTCATTTCGCGTGAATCACGTGTGTGTAACATCCTCTGATTGAATTAGACCACTTGACACACACACACAAAAAGAAGAAGAAGAAGAAGATGGTATAAACAAAAGGTTGTTGTCAACTTGTCATTGGGAACGCAAGACCCATTCTTAGGAACAACTGTCGTTTTACTCAGGGATATTGTAAATCAAACTCTTTAACCTTTTTAAAATTATTATCCAAAATAAACCCAATTAGTTTTCAGTAGTCACATGAAAACCTAAATCAAGTCAAATGTTAAAGGGTTTGATTTACAATGTTTTTTTTATTAAAAGTATTCAGTTTTAATTTTGATGTTTTAGTGTATTAATTAGAAATAGAAAATTATTACTCCCTCCGTTTCACAAAGAATGTCATTCTGACATTCTTCACACAAATTAAGAAATAAGATAAAATGTTTTTTATATTCTTATTAATTTGCAGAAAATAACTTTTGAAATTATATTTATAATTAATTTTCTGAATTTATTGAGGTTAAAAATGGTATTTTATGTTAAAAATTATATTGAAATTCTAAAACGACATTCTTTTTGAAAAAAAAAAAGAATGTCAGAAATTCTTTTTGGAATTCACACATACTTAAAATTTTTTTAGTATGTGTGAAATACTGAAATGTGTTAAAAAATACTTGTTACAAAACAGACAAATATGGGCTGTGAGTGGGGCTTAGGAAGCTCAAGACATTCCGTTTCGAGTCAAATGGGCTTAAAGGAGTAGTTGGATCACGTGGTTTTGTTTTCTGTACTCACAAGCATATTTTCGATTTTTTTTTTTTTTTTAAAATAATTTTTGCACCAGAAAAAAGCTTTTGTGAAAAAAACGTTAACCTACGCATGTATGGCGCACGTTATACAAGTCCTTGAAACATTGCAAACCCTACACCGACCGAACCATTAACAATTTACAAAGGCTCCTCCTATCAATCAGCATCTTTCTCCCTTATGGTTTCGTGGGTGAATCTTCTTCTTCTTCTTCTCCTTCTTCCACAGTAGCGAATCAATCCACAACAATCGATCGTTTCTTCTCTCTATCTCTCCCTCGTTTCGATTAGGGTTTACTTCTCTAGCTTCTTGCTCGCGTGCTTCCGTCGATTGGGTTGGGATTTTTCAATGCCTGCAAGCTCTTTAGCGGAATCTGTCACCGAATACCCTAGGCACTGCCAAGCTGCTAATTTTCGCCTGCGGTTCTGGCTTAACTTGGAGAGTTAGAATCCTCATCATCCTTTTCGCTTTTCCTGATGGCTCCGAGCCGCAAGAAAGGCGGTGGTAAGGCTGCGGCCGCAGCATCCGCCCGGCGACAGTGGAAGGTCGGCGATCTCGTGCTTGCCAAAGTCAAAGGACATCCTGCTTGGCCTGCCGCCGTACGTGCATCTCTGCCTTCCTTTTCTCTTTATTGCATTTATTGGTTGCTTATTGTGTTTATGTTTGGCTCTGCAAGAAAAGGATTGCTCCCAAGTTTCATGATTTTTGTTCCTGATGGCGGTAGATAGCGTTATATTATTATGGTGTGAAGTTGCATGTCTGTGTATCTCACCCTTTTTCTCCGTATAGTTAAGATGGAAGATCATTTTTAGTTTGATGTTTATGTCAATTATCGACTGCCTAAGGGATATGGATACTTTCCAGAGGGATACATGTCATCTAGCTTGCAACAGATTACATGGTAGATTTTCATTCAGCAAGTTTGTAGGCTATACATCTTCTGAAGTTGTGATCTAGTGATAGTAATTGCGAGTGATGTCTGGTTTTCTACTTTCCAGTTCTGTTTGAGTCTTTTTTTTTTCTTTTGGGATCTCTTGCCCGTCTTCTGATTTCTGGAGCAATTTCAGGTTAGCGAACCAGAAAAGTGGGGCTACTCAGCCGATTGGAAGAAAGTGTTGGTTCACTTTTTTGGTACACAACAGATGTGAGTTCTCATGCCTTTACTATTACCTTCGTATACATATTGTTTTGCTATCTTGTCATACTTCCCTTATTCTGTGAATTCCAACATTATCCGTTGCGAGGTCATTAAAATTACGTCCCCGTTAGATTAATTCATTTTTATCATGATTCTCATTCGAGGACATGAATTTGGTTCTTGTCTTGCTAGATTAGGACGCAGAAGCTAGTAGCTTCTTTATGGCCATAAAATTTTAACTTCTTGTTGAGGCAGGATATACTTGATGTGATGTATTTCCTCTCTACGCTATAATTTTACTTGGTTTAGAATTAGAATCATCCTTGTGCGGAATTCTAGGTCTACTTGAGTTAATGTTAATTGATTGGCGTTTCTTCATTCAGGATAGTTGGCAACAGTGCTTCTTGTTTGGCTTTTTTATGTTAAATTCTCTGAAAACTGTTTAATCATATACTTTGCAGATTAGCATCAACATCATTGAATTTTCTTTTGTTGCATCATTCATTCCCGCGGTTATGAGAATTCTGATGTATGATTGTTATGAAGAGAGCATTTTAGCACAGCTGCCCACTTATCAATTTTAATTGATTACGTGAATCAGTTTAAGGTTGAAAACTGTTTTCACTTTCTGCTCTTCCCTGTAGATCAGTTTAATATCGTTTATCCCCTCGTATCCAGTTAGTAATACTTTTTGGTGTAAGTGCAGAGCTTTCTGCAATCCTGCTGATGTTGAATCGTTTACTGAAGAGAAGAAGCAATCGCTTTTGACAAAACGGCATGCGAAAGGTTCAGATTTTGTTCGTGCAATTAAAGAGATCACAGAGAGTTACGAAAAGCTGAAGCAGCAGAACGAAGCTAATGATCCTAAATCTGCTGAAGAAACAACTGTTGGAAGTTCTGGGAATACTATAGAGCCTCAGGCCTCTGAAAATCTAATTGACATTCGAATAGAGTCAAATTCTTGTCATGGTAGAGATGAATCGACTTTTCTCAGCGAGGATGCTTCAGCTGCTGAACAAATGCTAGCTCTGCGTCATAACAGTCTAGCTCGTAATGGACCCTGTGATAGTGCAGCAGCTAAAGATCTATGTGAGATAGCTACATATTCGTCAAAGAGAAGAAATGGAAGGGTACAGTCTCAAAAGTGTGCTCCACAGAAGATAGTTCAGCAATCTAAAATCTCATCAAGGTTGGAATTGGATAAGCTTCCAAGGTCCATGCTTCGATGCAGCGATGGGGGCCACAGTGTCAATGATATAGATGATGGAACTACAAGAAGGAGAAAGAGGATCCATAGGTCCGGTCATTCTGAATCAGATGATGTGGTTTCATCAGCTCTAAATTTGCACGGATCTGATGAGGAAAACGCATCTGAAATTGCTACAGTTGAATCTGACAATAATAGTAGGCATGAAGGCATTGGTGTGGATTCTGGTTCCAGACTCCAGCATTCTGATGCGGTTGGTGAGGACTTTGAAGGAGGTCATGAGCTCAACAAAGGGCTTGATTTCCAAATTAGTACCATGGTTAAGAGGAAGAAGAGGAAGCCTACCAGAAAACGCGAGACCAGTGACCTTATAGACCCTCCTGCTAAAGTTGAAGCAGAAGAAGGTTCTGGATCCAAGGCGTGTGATAGCTCCCAGGGATCTCAAAATTCTCATGAAACGCTGAATGAGAGGCCATGTGAAGAGAATGGTGATGAACACTTGCCTCTGGTAAAGCGAGCCAGAGTTCGAATGAGTAGAGCTTTTTATGCTGATGAAGAGGTCAATGCCTCTTCACAGTTTGAAGAAAGATTATCGAAAGACACTCTAACAACGGATGCCATGCTGACAAGCCCTTCGGTTAATCAAAAAAATGATATTGTATCTGGTCATGATACTTCTCCGGCTATAGAATTTAACAGCATTGAGTTGTCTACTAAGCTCCCAGTTGATATGGTTGATGTATTGCCTTCTCATATGGAGAAACCTTCTGGCAAAATGTCTCCGTCTAGGGCCTCAGATCAGACTGCTAAGGAGCTTCATGAGAACGAATTTAGCATGACGCCAGATGATGAAGTATGTCGAGCACAATCGAATCAACTTAACAGTTCGCCAGAAGGGAACACTCGTGTTTCTGAAGTAGTTCAGGGTTGTTCGGAGGAATCGCAAACCATGAACTGTGTAAATAGTGAGTCCGATCTTATTGACATGCAATGCTCACGTCAATGTGAGAAATACGGAACCCCTTTGAATCCTGATAATGTGGATTCATCTGCAAATAATCCCCCGAGTTTATGTTCGGATTTGGATATGACAGCATCAAGGGTACCTGCTCAATCTCCTCACCAACACCAAAACGAGGACAATGATTCTTGTGACTGTTCATTGGTCGTTGCTGGAGATTCTTCCCTGAAAGAAAAATGTGAGAAAAATGATAATATGACTCAGATCGTTCAGTCCCAAGCTATAGAACATTCTCCGTTGTTCTGTTCGGTGGTGAATAATCAGGAGGCTGAAAACATGCAGGAGACTGAAAACACTCTACTGAAAAAACAACAAGGAAGTCTGGGTAAAGAAGTTGATAGTGACAAACAAGCCCATATAAAACAGGATCCGGCCCTCTCTGCTACTGAGCGTGATATGATCGTTCAAGAGACGGAACCTCGGTATGAAACAGTGTACTGTGAAGATGTTTTGGAGCTGGAAAAGAGGTGAGTCTACTGATCTTGAAATTACAATTAGGTGTTCAGTTTCTAAACACAGTGGAATATTTGTATGGAGTATTCATATTCAGATTGATGTAGGTCATGAATAGGAATCTATCTATTTTGATTTTGACATACTATCCCATTTCCCTAAATTTTACTGTGTAGTTTTTATGTTCCTTTCTGATTGAAGATTCCCAGTTCCTATGTAAATTTGCTCTTATGTTGAAAGTCTATGTAGAGGATAGGCATATTGATTTTTAGTAATATATCATTTTAAGTCTCTTCAGACATTATCTACATAAATTTTTTTCCAGTTCACAGAACTCGTTGACTAACAATATGGTATGTCTGTGTGCATTGGCAGCTGTGAGGCGGATGAGCAGAAAGAGCAGATCCAAGCGACTAAATCTGTCTCAGTGTCTGAAAACCTTTCACGTGAAATAATGAGTTTATCTCCTGACTCTCCTGCAAGGGGTACTTCACATAGCAACTCAGTTTGCCATATGTCTACTGTAGAAAGTGCAAATGTTATGCAGAACAACAATAATTGCAGCGCCAATATTCAGTTTGGTGAGAAAAAAACTATGAGTGATGACACTGTCATAGAAGAAAGGAAAGTTGAAACAGGTATACCTCAGGTGAAGAAAGTTGTTAGTTCTGATGTGCAATTCACTATTGAATCTTTTGAGACCGCACTTGGCTCGTTGGTGAGGACAAAGGAGACCATTGGCCGTGCAACTCGTTTGGCTATGGACTTGGTGAAATTTGGTATGTCGGCAAAGGTACGAGACGTTCGTCCTCCTTTTGACATTATCTGTTTTGTTGATGCCATATGTTATGTAAAGGTGAAATCCAACTTTTTCTGCTTTTTGGACACAAATTTCTTCTTCGAGATTGATAAGTTCATAATAACTGGATCTGTCCTATGGTAAAACACTATCTACATTCTCCAAATAGTTAATTCCTTCAATTAAACAGAGACCATGTCAATCAAACTAATTTTATGTATTACTACAAGTTATAAAAAGCCCTTATGTATATTGTTTTGTGTGCTGCTATTAGGATGCTGTAGGCATCCAGCCACTCTTGACAAGCATAGGACTAGAAAGCCTTATATTCTTATCTACCTCTTCCATGAGGAAAGGGGCTTGTTTCAACTGTGGGTTTTTTTTTTTTATAAAACACATTATATGTGTAGATTTTTGGCCTATATTGTTAAGAATCTCTATGTCTTAAATTAGGCGATGGAAATTCTGGCTCATACTTTGGAAAGCGAGTCTAATTTACAAAGGAGGGTGGACTTATTTTTCCTTGTGGATTCTATTGCTCAGTGCTCCAAAGGTCTGAGTGGTGAGTTACATATGTAATGTTATAGCTTAGTCGCATCATCGAGGTTCTCAATGACGAGTTAACTTTGTGAATATTGTCTTTCTCTTCAGGTGATACTGGTGGGGTTTATCTTTCATCTATTCAAGTTATGCTGCCTCGCCTATTGGCTGCTGCGGTCCCAGCTGGAGCTATCACACAAGAAAACCGGAGACAGTGCTTGAAGGTATGTGATAATTTTACTTAGCTCTTCTTTTCTTTATAAATATTAATTCTCACCCTTACTGCTTTTATATAGGTTTTGAGGCTTTGGCTCGAAAGACGGATACTTCCTGAATCTGTTGTTCGTCACCATATTAAAGAACTTGACTCACATAGTAATGCTCCTGCTTGTCTCTATTCTCGGCGCTCGGCTCGAACAGAAAGGGCGCTGGATGACCCTGTTAGAGATATGGAGGGTATGCTGGTGGATGAATATGGAAGGTGAGAGTTGGGTCTATTCAGTCTTGGGATCTTGATTCCTTTATCTCTAGTGTCATAACTTACTTCATCTTTGTGTATCAGTAATTCAACTCTCCAGCTTCATGGATTCTGCATGCCTGCAATGCTTAAGGTTGAAGACGAAGGAAGTGACTCGGATGGGGGTGATTTTGAGTCTGTCACCCCTGAACATGAGTCTAGAATCCTTGAAGAACATGTCACACCCTCCATTACTGAAAGGCATACCCGTATTCTGGAAGATGTTGACGGCGAGCTTGAAATGGAAGACGTGGCTCCACCTTGTGAAGTTGGAAGCAGTGCAATCACTGATCAAGCTGGTAATAAAGAGTCTGCAAATTGTCAGTCTGTCTCTGGCACGTCATCTCCACCAGCTCCCCCTTCACAGAATGCTCAGTGTGCCATGTCTGACTCTTACTCAAATGGCTTTGATTGCAGAGGATATCCCAGCATGCATGTGCGTCCTTTTTCTTCTTTTAAGATTCGTTTCGGTTGAACATAGTGATGATTGAGACATGATTACTAACTTCATATCTGGTCAATTTGCCAGGGAGATCAACAGACCGGTCTTCCAAGGATGAATCCACCTATGCAATACCGAAGTCCTGAATCATCTTATAGTTCCCGTGCATCTTTGTCAAAAAGCATGCCACGCGGCGGGGAGGGCTGTAACTTCCAGCATAGGCCTTATCCATCTCCTCATCCCCAACCTCCGCCTTCACATCACTATTCATATATGGAGCCGGACCACCATATAAAGCCGCGGAGAGAAGGTCCATCATACCCTCACAGATCCTATTACACGCCGGATTTTGAAGAAAGGAATTATTATGATAGCCGTGAGAGAACGAGGCCTGCACCATGTGAGAATCAAGACAATTGGAGATATCATACGCCCTCTTCTCATGGTGGGGGGCGCCTTTAACCTTTTTTTTTTTTAATTATTTATGCATGCATAGGCATATATGAACGAATATAGGCACTTGGCCATGCATGCTAATAGCTGTGGATGCTTTTCCGTATGGCAGGTCCACGATATCATGACAGACACAAAGGCTTTTATCAATCCAGCTCACACAGTGGCCATCACCGTGACTCTGGAAGGTTTCAGAACCAGAGGTGGAGTCATTCTCCGCGTGCATATAATAATAGACAGTCTTATCACTATAAGCCGCATTCGGAAGGTCCTGTTCCAGTAGCAATGAGAGGTAATATGGATATTCATGCTTGTTGACTCACTGGAAAGGGGAGAAGAATAAAAAGACATTCTTTACTCTCCCACAAACTGAAACAGCCCTCTTAGTTAGTGGGTCGTACGTAACATTCTTATGCTGGAATTGTGTCCTAGGTTTAGGTAGGAAACCTGATCCTTATTAGTTGGATGAGCCACTTTCATTTCACGGGGATATCATCTTAGTCCTCCTGACATTTGAAATCGTTGTGGTTGTCCTCAAGTAATAAACTAAATCATTTTACTGCAGCTTCCCCCTTTATGGGTCGATATGATTCTATAAAATATAAACTTGAGTATCATTTTATTCGTGGATATGCAGATCCGGGCACTTGGCATCAGAGATGAGTTGCAGATGGACAGAAGGCGGAACGACGTGTGTAATATAAAAGAGACATTGGGCTAGTTGTATGGAAGAATTAGGGAGAAACAAAGAACGTTAGGTGTTGTTTGGCTCAAATATGCTTGGCCACTTGAGAGAGAGAGAGAGAGAGAGATGTTATATAATCCAAGGCTTTGTTTAGGGAGGAGGGAGGGAGGGAGGGGCTATTTATTTACAAGATAGAAAGAAAGGCACTCTGTAAGTGTGTACATATATGAGATGAATGCATAAAAAAGAAAAAGAAAAAAAAAAAAAAAACAATATGTGAGAAGAAGAAGGTAAAGTCATTTTGTAGAGAGAGATTTGAGAAAAGGAGCTAGCTTAGCACCCTGCTCATTTAGGCATTTAATTTCGTTTTACCCCCTCACAACTTGTTTTTAATGGTAATATTTTTTATATACTAACGTAACGTAATGTGCCAAATTAAATCAGTTCTAAATTGAAGACAGCACACGCCCTTGATTTGATTTTTTTTTTTTGTTTTATATAGGAAATTGGTCACAGCAAAGTCACAAATAAATGTGTTGACGGATTGGGTTTGTTACGCACGCATTACCCAGGCTGGCCGTGTGTGAAACTGTATCCTAATCGAGGATGGGACAAAAAGCTCAAATGTTTTTTATATTTATTAGTCAAATTGGAAAAAAAAAAAAAAAAAATTCAATTTTTATTTGTTTCTCCTGAAACTAAAACTCTTTACCAGAAGCTGACGGATTGTGCGGGTGTGAAGAAAGGATAAGACGACAGAAGAGGACAAAACTGGCGAGAGCTCCGGCCAGATGGGTGCTTCGATATCCGTCTCCGAGAAATCCATCCACCAATTCACCGTCAAGGTTCTGATTCCTAATTTCTTTCTTTTCTAAGACCGACCGAGTTAGATGAAGCGTCTCTTCTTTTTCTCAATATTTTTATTTCTTCGCCGGAAATTAGGATAGCTCCGGCAAGGACGTTGACCTTAGCGTTTATCAAGGGAAGGTTCTCCTCGTCGTCAACGTCGCTTCTAAATGGTCCTCTTTCTTTTCTTTCTCGATATATTATTCCCTTTCAATTTCTCTTTTGTTATATTTTTTTCTTTTCTTTTTTTTTTTGGAACAGCGGTTTCACGGAAACCAATTACACACAGCTCACAGAACTTTACCGGAAATACAGAGATCAAGGTCTCTCTCACTGTCTGTTTATGAGAGTCTCTAGTGCTTTATCTATGTAAACGTATCTAATGTTTGTTGGGGATTGAAATGCTCAAAATTTGGCTAAATGTTTCAGGGTTTGTGATCTTGGCGTTTCCTTGCAACCAGTTTATGTACCAAGAGCCTGGAACAAGCCAAGATGCTCATGCTTTTGCTTGTACTAGGTTTAAGGCCGAATACCCGGTTTTCCAAAAGGTTCTATATAACTCTCTTCTTTTTTTCAACCATCCAAGATGCCTCACAGAAATCTTCTTGTTGTTTTATTTGACTACTGACATCAAGAAAGAATTCAAGATGCTCTTGGATTCAACACTCTTGCTTCACATGAGTACTCCACTTATTCATTGATATGTATCTCTTGTAAACTTCTTCTGCACGCTCTATCGATGATTGTTTTAGGTCCGTGTAAATGGGCAAAACGCAGCACCAGTCTACAAATTCCTCAAGTCAAAGAAGCCCACTTTCCTGGGAACGAGGATCAAATGGAACTTCACTAAGTTCTTGGTCGGGAAAGATGGTCAAGTCATTGATCGTTATGGCCCAACAGTTCCACCTCTCTCCATCGAGGTCTGTCTGTCTTACTAACTACTCACTCACTCTTTTTTATATTTATCTCGTTACCTGTCTTAGCGGTTGGCTAGTTCATTTCATGTTTTTTTTTCTGCAAAAAACAGAATGACATCAAGAAAGCCCTTGGAGAGTTACCAAGTGTTAACCCTTGAAGACACTGAGACTGGCTTCTTTTTTTTTTTGTAGAGAAGAATTCAGCTCTTCAAGGCTACGACTCTCCGAATTGTACTTCTCTCTCAAACCAAAACAAAAAACAAAAAAATCGAGGACGAAAATGTTAATCAAAAGACAATTTGATTCTTGAGAAAGAGAAATCGCTAAATTTGTTTGATCTAATCGTTTACTTTCTATGGTTCTGATCTATCAATGTACCGATTGAATTTGGCGCATCATACTCACGTGCTATGTTTGACCACTCTTTGATGAGTTCATCTTCCTTGTTAATTACCTGTCAAATCATCTTCTTCTTTTTGGGTTCGATTAGTCAAAATATATATTATTATATCTATATTAATACTTTTGTGAATGTTTAAACGACCTACCCATCTGGTAATCATTAATTAGACAACACAACTAACCTTATCGCACCTTATGTTCTGTCTGTCGCCACCATTTTTTTTTTTTCTCTTCACTCCTGTAAACAATGAATGAATTTCTCGGGTTGAGAAATGAGAATTGAATTGTTATTACGAAAGGAAAAGATCTCCTTTTTTTTCCTAGTAAAAAGTACAAGAGAAAAAGGAATATGATACTGAGAATAGAATGAATATTACTAAATGAATGAAAGAAATACTGTTAGTTTTCATTTCTTGAGTAATAACTTATGTGAAACACAAATTGTGCATTAGCAAAACAAATAATGATACAATTTTGGAAGTATTAAATCTTTCTGTGAATAATACAAAAGGTATTCGTCGAGTAGGTAGGGTCAGGCTATAATGTGATTGTTTGCGCTTGCAATGCCTAGCTCCGTAATCAGCCGAATGCCAAACTCTTTGCCTTTTTTATAAAAAAAAAAGAAAAAAAAGAAAAAAAACAAAAAAACTCTTTGCATTCCAAACAAAAGCTTTGAATACGGATATACTTCATTCATAACACCGGCCCGGGTCATTCTAGTTGTGTCTTGCGAGGCATAGTGAGAAATTTTTGGTCATTCTATAATGAAACTAAAAACTTTTCTTCCTCAAAACACACAGTAAAAAAACTAGAAATTAAACCATTAAATTGATACCCCTTTGGGTCTGTTGGAAATCTAATTATATTCAAGGGCATCAAAACGAGTGACGTGGTGAGATGAACACATTCATGTACTAAACCCCTAAACAAATCCAAAACTAAATAAGTTGAATTCTTAACTACTAAATGAGATACTTAATCAATCATCGCATTCCCACCCAACACAGCAAAGACATAAAGCCCCACAAGCGAAAATTAACTCTCATGTGTGCATGAACAGAAGATTTCTGTTCAAACAATATCCTCACAGCAAAAACAAATTATAAAACCGATGTGCCTTTTCCCAAAAAAAGAAAAAAAAGGAAGACAATACCAATTACATTTAATCAATGATAGATACTAATCAAAAGATTTTAGCTCAAAAGCGAAGCTAATGGCTAAAGCACCATGTATTTTCTATTCACACTGAGAAACATGTAGGTCCATACTATTCAATTCAATAATGTATCTTTTTATCCCATATATCTGCCAAATTATTTCAACCAAGTTCGAGTCAGCAGCATAGATACTATATAAGCAAATCTAATATCTCCAGCGGCTAGCTAAAACCACCTATCAAAAACATTAGTTTAGCTAGTTTCGTTATATAGCCTTTAAAGCTTTCTCGATATATAGGAACAATGGCAGCGACAGTCGTGTTGAGAATATGCAGTAGTAGTACAAAGGTTAGGACATGGAAAAGATGTTGGAAGCAGATAAAGGAGCAGAGAGCTCGTCTTTACATCATCTGGAAATGTGCTGTCTTTCTACTCTCCTCCAATGATGCATAATCATCAATCTTCTTCAACAAATTCTTCTTCGATTCATGATTCCTTCTTGGTTATGTATTAGTTTAGTTCCAATACAAGGAATTATAATCAAGACTTTTTTTTTTTTTAATAGACGGTGATTTCATACGGAAAGCCAACTATAATGTAAATTCAATGGTGATCACTGAAAATCGAAATATACTTTGCCGATATGTAAAGAGAGATGGTAAAAGAAGATAAGACCAAAAGCATTTGGCTATGTAAAATAAGTTGAAGACCTTCATATATGTGTATATATTATACAGTAACAAGTGAGTAGTGTTGGATTTTGGGTTTAGTGACTTGGTGTAGTAAACACACGGCCCATGAATGTGGCGCATCATCGGGCGGCGTGGGGGATATAGTCTTACCGGTGTTCCAGGGTTTGTTTGTTTGTAGGCAATTTACCTCTCACGCTCCGGTAGAAAAACCCTAATTTTAAATCAGGAATGGTGCTCAGAAACCATACCATTTGCTACGAAATCGCAAAATCTCTGGAGAAAGGGAGAAATTTAGGGCAAGAAATCAGAAGAAGGATCTCGAGCTTGAAAGTGGTATGGAAGAAGGACAGGAAGCTGGACGAAGCGATCGAGCAGGACAAGCGTTACAAGCTGTGCGCTCGGGTGGTGAAAGAAGTGTTGAACGAGCCAGGTCAAGTCATTCCGCTCAGATACCTCGAGAAACGGCGCGAGAGGTTACGCCTCAATTTCAAAGCAAAGAGCTTCGTTGAGATGAACCCTTCTCTGTTCGACATCTACTACGATCGCATCAAACCCAAGTCCGAGCCCGTTCCTTTCATCCGCCCCACGCCCCGTCTCAGGGCTTTCCTCGACCATGAGCAGAGGATTTACGCCGACAATGAGCCCTTAATTGTTTCCAAGCTCTGCAAACTGCTGATGATGGCCAAAGACAAGGTCATCAGTGCCGATAAACTGGTTCATGTCAAGAGAGATTTTGGATTCCCCAATGATTTTCTTGTCAAATTGGTTCAGAGATACCCAAACTATTTCCGGTTAACGGGTCTACCCGAACAAGGCAAGTCCTTTCTCGAGCTCGTCGACTGGAACCCAGATTTCGCCAAATCGGCTATCGAGCAGAGAGCAGAAGAAGAAACCCTTCGAACCGGAGTCCGTGTCCGACCCAATTTCGATGTGAAGCTGCCGTCTGGGTTTTTCCTGAGGAAGGAGATGAGAGAGTGGACTAGGGATTGGTTAGAGCAAGACTACATATCGCCATACGAGGATGCGTCTCATCTGGATCAAGCTTCCAAGGAAATGGAGAAAAGAACCGTTGGTCTTGTCCACGAATTGCTGTCTCTCTCGCTGCTCAAGAGGCTCCCCGTGCCTATACTCGGCAAGTTCTGCGACGAATTCCGCTTCTCAAACGCATTCTCGAGTGTTTTCACTCGCCATTCAGGTATCTTCTACTTGTCGCTCAAAGGAGGGATCAAGACTGCTGTACTGAGGGAAGCTTATAGAGAGGATGAGCTTGTTGATAGAGATCCTTTGCTTGCTATTAAGGATAACTTCCTGAGGCTCTTAGAGGAAGGTTGGCAAGAGAGGAAAGATAAGTTGAAACAGCAGAGGGAACAAGTTCACAAAGACAGAGAGATTTTGTTAGTAGCCAAAACCAAGCAACCTGAGGAGCCGGACCGTCTCTGTGATTAATTCTGTCTTAAAATCGCAGTCTGATTACAGCTGAACGCACTTGTTTCAATCACATGGAGCTAAAACGATGTGCAGAGTGACCAAATGATGCATGTTTTTCAAACCGTTCTTGGTCTAAAAGCAGTTGCTAGACTTGTTTTTTAAAGCTATCATCTTTTCAGATCTTAATCAAGAATCATCTTGGAGATTAGGATCAATCAGTTCAACACTCTATATGTGTTCCCATTTGATCAATCCAAGTTATATATAATGTTTTTTCTTTTGTCATGCTTTTGGAGTTGCAGCTAGCTATAATGGTTTTGTGATTAAAATTGGGTTGTGGAATTTGGAACAGGTCTTGTTGTTGCGCCAAAATGAAAAACACTCTCCTAAAAGAAAGCTCTACAAGCAACCTAACAAAGTCACGCAAATCAAATGAAATTCTCAGATGAACCTAAAATTCCTCTGCAACCAATCTTCACATCCTCTTTGTGCCTCCTTTCGCATTGAATATATAACGAGACCCACCAAACGATCTCTCTTCACACACAGACACTCCCCATGGAAACACTTTTCCTCGTAGCTTTTGTGCTTCTGGCTCTATTCTCTTCTTCCTCTTTCACGCGAGGCCAAAGAATCGTACAGATTCCACCACCACGTCCACTATGCGCCTCTCAATACGCGCTGGCTAACTACGCTTGCTCACGCCTCCCAATGAACACTGTCCCACCTCCTTCCCCCATTGCCCCACCTCCTCCTCCCCTCGCTCCTCCTCCTCCTGACCATGACCACCATGACCATGACCATGACCACGACGATGACCACGACGATGACGACGATGATGACCATGACCACGACCATGATGATGACCACGACCACGACCATGACGACGATGACCACGATGACCACGATCATGATGACCATGACCACAACCGCAACCATGATCATGATCACAATGACCATGATCACAATGACCATGATCGCAACCATGATCACGATGACCATGACCACCACAACAATAACAACGACAACACACACAACCGACGCCGCCGACGCCGCCACCACCACCACCACCATCATCACCGGCACAGAGAAGAGACGTTTGCGCAACAAGAGTGCTGCAAGTGGCTGAAGCAAATGGACAACGAGTGCGTGTGCGACCTTCTCGTTCGGCTTCCGCCATTGCTAGCCAAACCTGCTCACAACTATACAGTCTTTGTGGATGAGTCCTGTATCGTCACTTTCACCTGTGGAGGCAGACTCATTCACTGATATAATATCCTCTTTCCTTTCTCAACTATATTGTCTCATCTCATGTCTTCTTCTTCGAACACCCTTTTGTTTATCTTCGTTTCTTAGTTATAATAATGTTTTTTTTTTTCCCTTTAATTCACGCCCTTTAGTTTACTTGTTGTACGTTCGTTCACACTATACCAGTCCAAAAGTCAACCAAACCAAACAAAAACAATGGTTACGTGTGAGATGGGATTATCAATCAATCAATCGCGTGAGCTTCACTCGCTTTATACGCGAATGGACTTCCATTTCATATGGGCCTAAAATGATAGGGCGATGAGACTGTTGTAGGCCCATTACATATCATATTTTAGGCCCGTCTATTGTATTTACACCACAATATCTTTTGTGTGATTTTAAAAGACGTCTCCTAATTTTATCTTAAACTCCACAAGCACAACACAGAAAACTCTACTTTGACATACTTTAATCGAATTCATTTCTTCGACCAAAAATAAGACTATATTATATAGTAGTAACAAACAAACAAAAAAAACAAATAGATGATTTATTAAAAATTGAAACAAAAGAGAATGAAGATTCATGGAATCTTACTTTTTGTTTTAAAAAATAAAAGTCGCAATGATGGGACCAATATGTAGAATTGAATTCTTGGGTTATTATGCTCAAGAGATGTGATTCTTTTTACTCTATTTTGTTTGTTTGTTTTTTCTTTTTTGGTTGCAATTTGTTCTTTGTCTTGTTCCACTTTGTTCCTTATCTCTTATAATTCCAAATTCCAAGTCAAAACACCATAAACATATTATTCAGTATTCAGTATTCAGTCTACAAAAACATCGCACCAGGCCATTGCCAAAGTGATAATACAGTCCTGTCCGGAAACATATATACATTTTTAAGGATAAGTGATCATTTTTTTTGACATTCGGAAATATTATTTATTATATATTTAATTTTTTTGAAAAAAACCAATTTTATATACTCCCTCCGTTTCATAATAAATGTCATTTTAGATTTCATTTTTTGTTTCAAAAAGAGTGTCATTCTGCATTTCAATATAACTTTTTACTTTTATTTCATGTTTTATCTCTTATTTAAAGATAATAGTTTTTGTAATTAAATGTTATAAAAGTATATTAATTAAGAGTATATTTGTATATTTTATTAATTTCTTAATCTGTGTGAAATGTGTCAGAATGACACTTATTATGAAATGGAGGGAGTATAGTTTATGATAAGTAGTGGGACCCAAAAGCATGGAGAGACGCCAATTGCACACGGGCTGAGAGAATAATATAATGGATGGGTTCCAATTAAGAACGCATTAAAAAACACTTAGAAGATTGAAATATGGGACCCACTTCTTAAATATCGAATAATGCAACACAATTTGTCAACGGCTCCTCTGTACGGCGTCAGGCGCGTGGTATTGTTTCTTACTGTACGGTCATTTGCTAAATTGCTAACAAAGAATTAAGAATCTATTACACTTCTCTTTGCTTCTGTCTTTTCCTTCTTTTTGTTCCAACTCAAAAAACTCATTAACGAAAAAATTCCACTAACAAAAAAAAAGCTGCTGAAATATTTTTAAGCTATCGTTTGATTTTCGTGGTTTAGAACAGTTTCATTTTCTTAATTCTCATGTGTATATTTTAAAAAATCTCGTTTTAAATAATGGCAAGTAAGTACATAATTTCCTTTTGATTAATTAAGAGGTTCTACGCTGAAAGCTCATGCTTTATAATTTATCGTTTTAGTTTTTTAATGTTAATTTATTAGTTTAATGAGAACTGTTACGTTTTGATACCCAGATTTTTTGGTGTCAAAATATTAATAAATTCTTAATTAACTATTAGACTAAAGAGAGTTCCACTATAACTTTTTATATATATAGTTTAGCTCACAAACAAAATTAAAATTAGGTCAACAAAGAAATAAAGTAATCGATTAAATGAAAACCATACAATTAAAAAAAGAAAGTAACAAGTTCTAAAAGGGATTTTAAAAGGAAAAGAAAGTAAAAATAAGAAAGAACATGTTGTTTAATTAATCCTTTTAAATAATTATTATAATTAACTATTCTATATTAAAAAAATTCATACCCTCTCGACTTCTAAGAAGATAAATTATTAAATGTTTGTTCACATTGTAAAAATTATAGAAAAATGAGAACTAAGTGATTGAATACTTATAATTCATGTTTCTTATCATAAAAAGATGATATGTCGATGAAGAAGAAAAAAAATGAAAGTCAGATATGATAAACGAATAAATTGAATTCAAATGAGAATATGATAATCAATTAGTGATCAATATTTTAAGAAAAAAATAGATGGTTAATTAATAAAAATAAACATAATTTAAATAAAATAGAAAATTATAGAAACATGTGATAAAATTTAGCTAGAAACCAACAAATAAATAAATAACTGTTACGTTTTTCTCTGTGGTTTTATGGATAATCTTATTTTGCTTTTCCTCTATTTTGTTTCCATTTATGTTTGATGAATCACAAAATATTTAACTCAATTATAAACAAAGTTTTAAACTCAATTATAAACAAAGTTGTGCCTGTAGTCATGTATACCAACTTTAAGAGGCCCACTCAAACTTAGTCATCGTATTATAAAATTAAATAGTTACAAGCGAGGAAGTCCCACTTCCAGATATAGCATTCCACTTAGAGTCTTCACTTGCATCCAAAAAGTGGATGATAATACTGAATAACCGTTATGCCAAAATTTCAGTATCTGACAATACTATATACGATGCATATATAATATATATAGATGATATTAGCTTTATTTTCTGGTATATTTTCCCCACTCATCGTAGTCTTTGCGAATTACTGCACACTGCCACGTCATAGTCACAAAAAAACGCATGGTGTAAATTAACCACATTTGCCGAATCCAGCCTTATCTTTCTGTCACAGCTGATTACGCCACTAGACACCGCGACATCTCGCGTTCCCTGGCCGCCGCAACCGCTACGGCCGCGCTTGATGCTTCCACCAGCGGTCGACGGCTGGCAATGTCAAGCAGGAACCGTGACACAGCATCGGTGCTTGGTCCAGCCACCAGCTTCTCCCATGCCACGTCAGCATCCACCGTCGACCTCCGTCGTGTGAAAACCGGAGTCGCATCCAATCTCTGAATGCACCACTTCTTGATCTTTATTAGCCGATCAATCTTATCTCTTTGTCTACAAGCTAAACCGAAAGTGTTTCTCTTTATTTCTTCAACCACTTTACTCAACAGCTCTTCTTTGTCTCCCACATTCAAGAATGGCTCGTTTCTGAAAAACCTGTCAAACTCTGGAACTCCGATTGCTTTCTTGATCCCTCTCGAGTAATCGGAATCCGAAAAGTCAAAAATTTCTCGAACTTCCTCAACCATTCCCTTCTCCACCATCTTGTCGACTCTCTCAGACACAAATCCACGCAAAACGTCAAGTTTTACGTCGACCCACAGAAAACAACAGTCGTATCTCGACCTGAATGTGTAGTCTTCGTCGTCGACTAGAGCCTCAACGTAAGAGTTGGAACCTCCAACGATTATCGGAAGCTTTCCACGGTTAATGACAGATTCAACTGAGAGATTCGCCATGTGGCGGAAATTCGAGGCGGTTAAGTCGGCTTCAGGAGGCAAGACGCCGAGGAGATGGTGCGGTACTCCGCAGCTCTCATCGGCCGTGATCTTGTTAGTGACAATGTCGAGACCTTGATGGACTTGGATCTTGTCGGAGTTTATGATCTCCGCCGGAAAACGTGTGGCTAAATCGACAGAGAGTCGTGATTTGCCTGTTCCGGTAGCACCCATGATGACCACTACTTTATCCTTTGGACCGTATGGGTTAAGATTTAGCATATTGGGACCAAATCTCGCCGGGGGGAAGTCTAACGCCGGCGAAGGAGGTAATGGCTGTTTGCACATGGCCATTGATATCTTCATGATCATGATGATAATATATAGAACTCTAATATATATATGTAATAAAACTTTGCAATATAAGCTTGAGACTTCAGATGTTTTTTGTTATATATATGTTTGGTCGACGCTTGTATCGAATCGACTTATGAAATGTTCAGGTGACTTTGCATGAAGGATATGATTTATATATATAGGGTCACACACTAGGGAAAATCAACAGGACAAGAGTGATATAGGACAAGTTGGGCTCGCTTTTTTATTGGTCAAAACCTATTCTTTTTTTTTCTCTCTTTACTTTATTCTCCTCTATATATCTTTTAGCCTACGCGTGCAGTGCAGATGATATATATTGATAATGTCTCAATCAAATGTAAACTTCTATTACGTTTGATGTGAATTTGAGATACGATTTTCTTGGGAAATTATGATCAGAAAGCACTTCCGAATTTAGATTTTTTTAAATAGAATTTTGTTTTTAACTCAAACTATATCTAATATTATTTGAGTTGGGTATAGGCTATATATTGTCTCTTTTTATATAAAAATCTGGGTTGTATAAGATTGGATCTTTTTTTATCAACGGTAATTTTGCATTGATATTAGAGACAGTCGCAATGAAAGAAACTAACTTGGATGGGTTTATAATATTACTAAACCTCAACTTAAACTAAAAACACTTACATAAAGTAGGTTTATTATGCTTCCTAATTAATGATCGATCGGCACAGAAAATATGTATATCGAGATGAGATTCTTTATGCTTCTGATTTTATAAAATAAATTCATTAAAAAAAGTCATGCAGATGTGATTCTATGTTTTATATTTTGATATTATCATAGGAGTTTTTTTTTTTTTTAACAAATAGGAGTCTTTATTTCGTGGTGAATAATATAAAGATTCTGGTGGACCGTCCATTAATGAAACGGAGAGGCAAAATTGTTTGTCGACCTGCAATGGCCAAGACCTCGGCAACGTCTCTTTATTACTCTTCCACTTACGTAAAATCTTAAGACAGGGAAATACCTTTTTTTTTGTTTACATTATAATTATTCACATATATAAGATAAGAAATATAATGGTCTGAGAAAGGGCCTTTAAAAAGATTATTCTTACAGCGACAACTCGTAGCTATTGCCTACTGGAATGTAATTTTGCTTGTGTGCGAACTTAGTAATGTGTGCATGCTCCTACACGTCCATGTACGTATCTGATTCGGTGATTCCCCCATTCCTAATCTATAAACTAAAACAAAATACAGAGTAAAACTTATATTAAGATTTAGTAAATCCAATTAATAAAACACATCTGGAATTTTTAACTAAAAACTTTACTATAGTAGGTTTACATTTTTGCTACCACACTAACCATAAACTGAATACCACTATACTTTATGAGTACATTTACTAGTTTGTGGTTGACCAACTTCAGTTATCCTTTTAAGGAAAAAAAAATTATGATCTGTCGTCGTCATTTAATCAAAATTGGAGGATTAAACCAGCTTATGCGTCTCTTTTTTAATCCCAGCTTTCTTTTAATTTTATGGGTTATTTGTACAGTTTATAAATTTAGGAAATTGATCACTTATTTTCAATCACACAGCTCCACATGAAGAACGAATGCATTACTCTAAAATCTATTTCAATGGTACCACTTAATTATATGATAATAAAGAAAAAACTGGTAACGGTGTTAAATAAAAATAAGTGATAATAACATATATAAGTTGGTTACTTACCATCAAACAGTATATGGCTATCTGCGTGCTAGCGCGTTCGCCTGAACCCGTCATACGTGGCCACCAACTTTTGCAGTTCTTTAATTTTATATAGTGTTGATGATACGATACATACAAAGAAAATAAACTGGGATAAGAAGCTTAATGATTGATTGATGTTAACCTATCACCCACGTTTATATAATAATAAATAATTAAATATTGATCTAATCATGATAAAAAGTAAATAATACGACTAAGAGCATGTAAAAAAGTAAATCATGATAGAGAGGAGTTCACCAAAATATAATAACATTTTTTTTTTGGTTTTAATTTTTTTTTTTAATTCGACCAATCAGGATGCTTCATTTTGAGATGATACCGTCTCTTCAAGTTCGTCGGGATGATACTGTCTCTTTAATATTAAGATTTTTTGTTTCAAAAACTGTGCTATGAACCTCTTCATTCTCTGATGTACATGCTCTAATAAGGCAGTCACGCTCACCTACCTTGCGCATTAACGTAAAATCTCATATCTCTCTCCCTCTCTCTCTCCCTCTCTCTTTCAGCAATCATTTGCTCTTTCGTTATGAGATAGCCTTCGATTTCGATTTGCTGTTTTAATATTATTGCTCCAAATGTGGGAACTGTGTTGCAAGTAAAAAAAATGCCAACGACAAAAATAGGATCCGTTCCGTATATCGTTATATCTTATATGTGAAACTGGTGTAGCTATCCAAATTTGGGATAGACTTTAACAGCTTAATCTAATTCTTATCATTTAACTTACCTAAAAAAACAAATGTCTACTTCGAACGTCTTTTCAAAACATTACTTTTTTTTTTTTGTGGAGAAAATCATATAAACATGCAAATATGATTCTTTTTTTTGGAGAAAAACTAAAACCTTAATAATAATCAATATGATTCTTTTTTTTCTACTTATATATTTTGATTTTAACACAATACTACATCATAAAAGAAATAGCTTTCTCATAAGTAAATTTGTTTCATTCGAAGTAGAAGTCAAACCTGCTGCATGATATATAAATATAATAAACATATGAAATACTGAAATAGAATTCCAAAAATTATAATTTCGCATGATAATTGATGAATTAGGAAAATCTTGGACAAAGGCGCGCATTTAAGATTTAAGCACACGACACGTATATACGTGCATAAAATTAAAATAACACGGTTCCAACTTGTCACCACATTTAGTTTTGTTCGTTCTTCTTTCAGTTGTAACAATGGAAGGTCATCCTCCCCCCACAACTCATCCCCAAGTCCATTGGATTCATGTTTATGTAGTACTGTACTTAATACGGTGACCATTAGTTGTTTTTTCACATATCGATCGTATACAACAGACTCGTGTTCTGTAAGTGCAAACCGAACTACTGTACCAAATCCGAATGTGTGAGGAAGGTGAAACGTGGCGTGCTAAACTTGAAGGTAACTGATTATGCATATACGTATCTGAATTTCGTATATACATCAACTAGTCTAGTCGCTTGTAATCTAATCAGCAACGTTGTTGGATATTGAGGTGGTTGTGGTAATGTACATACAGCTCCTGCTGCTGCTGCCGAGCCAACGCCTGAGATCAACCATATGCTCAAAACCGACAGAACCTCCGGTTGCTAATTAATGTGAAAATCTGTCTAGTTTTAAGTCTCGATGGAAACTATATATATAACAACCTCTGAAAACACTAATTGAGTTCGTAAGAAATCTAGAACCTTTCTACTACACAAATGTGAATTGTCACAACTAATCAGTCTTGCAAAAGAATCATCACTACCAAACACACAAGTTTCCATCATGAGTTCCAGATCAGCGCGCAGTCGTTTGAGAGCAGACTGGCTCTGGTGTGCTGTTTCGCCAAGTCTCTTTTCCTGGCTCGACATACTTCTCCTATCGGCCACTCGATCTTGAATCCCTCGCTGTTCTGTTTCTCTAACTGACAACAATGTGTGTGAAACGTCGGAGGATCTACTTGAAGCTTGAAGTCAAGGGTGAACAACAACTTCATCTCCAATCTGTTCAACTCTCTCGTGCTCACACCTCCCACTCTCGCGTAGTATGCATTGTTGTAATACCTGCACAACACCAGAGACCAATCAATATACCCTTTCAATTACAGAAACATCTTAAAGCAAAAAGACCCTCATCTCCAAAAAACAGCTAGTGTGTTCGACTCTGTTTCCTAATTGTCACCGGATCCGGATGGGAAACAAGCAATGGCATGGAAAACTAGAAAACTCATGGCTCGCTCTCGTGTCCATAGTGAAATTGGAAAAAGAGTCAAAGATGAGAAACCTGTCGTCGAAGACTTTGGCGGCTAACATGACGGTTGTTATGAGAAGGCGGTGGACGTTAAGCGGGTTGAGAAGAGCTCGAGTCCTCTGGAGAAAGAGATGAATGTAGATATGTGCAATGACAAAGCAGGAGGGGCTGCATCCAGAGTAGTTGAAGATGCGATCCAAGTAGTGTCCTATGCTGATCTCAGGCGTACATCTCCCGTCAAACACGGTCTCAGGCTCTTTCATCTCCGGCAATTTCTCATCATTCATCAACACACATCTCTCTAGAGATGAAGCCAGACGTGACAGCACAGGCGGTGGCTTCTTTCTCAATCGCTTCCCCTCTATGATTAGCCCTAACCTGAGGTACACTCCCGCCGAATCTATCAAACCTGGATCCGTTGCGAGAGTGCTGTCCATTTCTCGAGCGAATCTGCAATTACAGAAGTGGCACAAAAATTGGTTCAAGAACTTCACATTATATGCGCCTCCCTCGATCGGATTAGGGTTACGATGGGTAGTCAATTGATTCAAGTTGGTGAACTAAATCTAAAAACCTAATTCCTCTCTACTCGTCCTACCTACCAACAATCTACTTAATCAGATGAGGGAGGGGAGCTTACAAGATCTTTTGAGGGAACTTCGCAGAGAATGAAGAAGCTCCGGACATGGAAGAATACAGATCTCTATCTCCGGCGCTTCACCATTCTTTGCTCTGAAGCTAGTAGAAGCCAGCCATTATTAATTGTGGTTGTGGGGAAGAAGAACAAAAGGGAAGTTTCCATTTTTACGTTTATTATTATTTAACAGGATGTATTTTTTTTAAAGAAAATATAATAAAATAAATGCATAAACTAACATAAATGGAGTGTGAAAGACAGAAGGCGTGGAAGAGAGGCGTCTGTCGACAGTTCACCGTCGGCGAGTTCACCTGGCGGTGGTGGCCCACCGTCTCCTCCACCTTCCTCATCTGTCCTATTCTCTCCTCTCTCAAATTATTGCATCGCCTGCAAATAATGGGCTTTATCAAAGACGTTTGGGCTTTATAGTATAAAGATTTTTTCAATCAATACAGGCTATTACTGGGCTTTCGGCGTCGATATGGGTGGTTATCTTTGACACTGGTTAGGGTTGTGTAGGGGTTTTATTGTCATTTCCACGTTTAGAATAAACCCTAATTTTCATGGATTGGCTCTCAAAAGGCCAATTTTTAAAGATGTGTGAAGAATTGCTTTTTGAAATTTTGATTTTTTAAAAACGCATCATTGCCTCCATTATCATCACGCGGATCAATGATTCTCTCACACTGCTTCTTATTTACGCTTCTCTGACGAAACACCTCTTCTATTTTCTTCGATTCTCCGTTTATCGGCAACCAGAGATCCATTTCGATACGCTGAGAAAAAAAAGGTGAATGCATTACCCTTAACTTCATCCTTCTCTTACATTTCTGGGTTTCTATCGCCTTCCTTTTTCTTCTTCTGATTATCCTTATCGCATCTCTCCTCTCCAATGTGCTGGTTTTGCAAATATTTGAACCCACTAGTTTTCTTTTTCGTTTGAAATCTCTACTTCTCCTTTGCACTCTCGATTTTTCTACTAAGGCTTTTTAAGAACATTTTTCGCATATGAAAATGCAAATTTCCGTATGAAAATGCAATTTTTGTTCTGAAATTAAATGAGGCTCTTTCGTGTCTACAATAGAAATTTATTTAGATTCTCTTATACCTTCAACGCCTTTTTCTTTTTCGATTAGATCTCACTAACACACGAAGCTCTAGATAGATTGGCGCCATGGTTTTTTGTTTTCTTGGCCTGCAAATAGGTCATTGCCTGAATATTGAATATTATCGTGTACTGATTTCCTTGTCTTGAATTACAGGACCAAGTGGCATGGATCATTCAGGTCAAACCACACAGAACCGTGTTGTATCGGTGAAGATGTGGCCACCGAGTAAGAGTACCCGGCTGATGCTTGTAGAGCGGATGATCAAGAACATAACGACCCCATCCATCTTCTCCAGAAAGTACGGCCTTTTGAGCGTGGAAGAGGCTGAGGAAGACGCCAAGCGAATTGAAGAGTTGGCATTTGCCACTGCAAACAAACACTTCCAGAACGAGCCTGATGGTGATGGAACTTCTGCTGTTCAGGTCTATGCCAAAGAATCGAGTAAGCTCTTGCTTGAAGTGATCAAACGAGGTCCTCAAAAAGAGTCCGAGGTCGAGTTGAACAAGACTGGGGATATCTTGTTTGATATATCTGGTGGCCGTAGAGCATTTATTGATGAGGAGGAGGCACGTGAGCTCTTGAGGCCTTTGACTCAGCCGCGTAACTCCTACACCAAAATCCGTTTTGGCAACAGGAGCTTTGGCTCGGAAGCAGCCAAATTTGCTGTCAGCGTTTTGTCTTCCATCAAGGATCAGCTGACGGAAGTGGATCTCTCGGATTTTGTTGCGGGAAGACCAGAGCCAGAAGCACTTGAAGTCATGAATATGTTTTCATCTGCTTTGGAGGGCTGTAAGCTAAGCTATTTGAATCTTTCCGACAATGCTTTGGGAGAAAAAGGAATTAGAGCATTTGGCTCTCTCATCAAGTCTCAGCATGACTTAGAGGAGCTATATCTTATGAATGATGGCATTTCCGAGGATGCTGCACGAGCAGTTCGTGAGTTTCTCCCTTCTACTGGCAAAATGAGGGTTCTTCAGTTTCATAACAACATGACAGGAGACGAAGGAGCAATTGCCATTGCCGAGATAGTGAGGCAGTGTCCATCTTTGGAAGATTTCCGGTGTTCATCTACGAGGATTGGTTCAGAAGGCGGTGTCGCGCTAGCTGAAGCACTTGAACTCTGTAGCCACTTAAAGAAACTTGATCTTCGTGACAACATGTTTGGAGTCGAAGGTGGAATTGCCCTGGCCAAGACTGTATCAGTGTTGAATGATTTAACTGAGATCTACATGAGTTACCTGAACTTGGAGGATGAAGGAACAGAGGCACTTTCTGAAGCTCTAGTTAAGTCTGCCCCTTGTCTTGAAGTTCTAGAATTGGCTGGGAACGATATTACTGTAAAATCCACTGGGAAATTGGCAGCTTGCATCGCCTCAAAACAGTCTCTTTCGAAGCTGAATTTATCTGAGAATGAACTCAAAGATGAAGGGTCTATCTTAATCGCAAAGGCAGTTGAAGGTCACCACCAGTTGGCTGAAGTTGACCTGAACACCAATATGATCAGAAGAGCTGGGGCAAGAGCCTTGGCACAAACTGTTGTGAAGAAAAATACTTTCAAGCTTCTCAACATCAACGGAAACTTCATATCTGAGGAAGGTATCGACGAGGTAAATGACATGTTTAAGGACTCCCTGGACAAGCTTGGTCCTTTGGACGATAATGACCCTGAAGGAGAAGATTTTGAAGATGAAGACGAAGATGAAGAAGGCGAAGAAGACGATGAACTGGAATCAAAGCTCGGAGGTCTGAAAATCAAGCAAGAGGAGGAATAGGAAGTGGTAAGATGACGTGATGCTCTTGTTGCTATGTAGGTAGTTTCAGTGTTATCTCTCTCTATTTGGTAAAACGTATTTTAGTAGGATGTAAGGATCCAAGACAGTCTTGAAATCTATTTCCTTGAAACAAACTGTTATCTTCACATAACCTAGAATTGGTATTGCTCTTTTGGTCATGGATTTTAAATGATCTTTTAGCTGAATCATATTCATTTCATATGAGCCGGGAGAAAATAAAAAAACGGAGCACAGGGTAGCATTATAAGTTACAAAGGGATGAAATTTTATGGCCTTAGTTGATCAAGCGGCCACTGGAGTTTTGAGGGCTTGGAGTATCTTATCATCTAACTCAAACTTCATCTCCTTCTTGTCTCTGCCAATCTTCACATACTCTTCGAATCTCTCCTTGAGATCTTCAGGTAGATTCGTTCTACTTTCCCACCCTAATATCTCCTTTGCTGCTCTAGGCTCCGCGTAGAAATGCTGTGATCATACAATGGCAAGGTTATAAAAGTAATGAATCAAGGAGGAAAAGAGCTTTTTAGTTTACCATGTTTCGGAATGGAAAAGCCTTCTTGGCGTCAACCCCAACGGCTTTAGGGTCGTAATGAACGATCTCAACCGTTTTGCCAGCAGCGGCGGCACAGAGCTTGGCCATACCGTCAAGAGTGACGGCTCTGTCACTAACGCAGTTGAAGATGTTGCAGCAAGCGGCCTCAGGGTTGTGCACGGCTGAAGTGAGCATCGAAGACAAGTCCCTCACGTGAGATATGTTGGTTAGCTGCAGTCCTGATCCTGGGATTGGCACTGCTCTGTCCCTCACAATCCCTGCCAAAACAAAATTTTGACGGTTACTTGTTTAGTTCAGTCCTGTGTTGAAATTGGGTTGGTTTGAGAAGAACTTACGGTCGAAGAACCATTCCTCGCAGTCTTTGTTGTTGCCAGAGCCGATCATGTACTGTGGTCGAAACGAGGCCCAATTCCCGAATGTTTCTGCTAAGTACTTCTCTACTCCCACGTGACCTGCGTCGGCTTTCACTGCGTCCTGCACCATTGGAGCAGTGAATGGTGACAAGTGAGAGAGTGTTAAAAGCTTTTTTTCTTTTCTTTTCTTTCCCGTGTGTGTGTTTATAACTTTATATTTACCCCTTCAACGTGAGGAGGTTCTTCGGTGGACTTGTAGATCCCGGCGCTGCTTATGAACAAGAACTGCTTAGCGCCGGAACTTTTAGCCCAATCCACCACTGGCCTGTTCCCACAAAATCCAAAAATGTAGAATATATAACATATATATGTGTGATCATCAAAAATTGGAAATTCTGGAAAAGTTTATACTAGTTCGTTGATATGATAAAGCAGACCTGACAGTATCCAAATCCTTGCCATTGTTGTCAAGGACAACGTCGAATGTTTCACTTCCGACCACATTCGCAACATCGGCCGGGTTTCCCCACACCGTCTTCCCTCCGCCGCTGACGATTTCCTGTAAGACAGATTGATTATTAAGGGAAGATTATTCAGCAAGGTAGGGAGATTTGTTCGTTCATCTTACGGAGAATCGGCTGAAGGGAGGTTTGTTCATCTTGTCGGAAGATTCATCACCGACGGTGAAGATGGTGACGGCGTGGCCGGCGGAGAGAAGCTCTTTGGCGAAGTAAAAGCCGATGACGGCGTGACCGCCGCTGTTGGTGTTGACAATAAGTACATTCTTCTTGTGTGCCTTAACGGTAAATCGCTGAGGAGATGATCTTCGGGAACTCCTGAGAGAGTATGTGAAGAGAGAAGCAGAAGAAGAGAGAGATGAAAAGGAGGAAGACGAAGAGGGAAGAGAGATGCGGCGGAGAGATGGTGGGAACAGGAGACTACTGTTGATCGGAGAAGTTGTTTTGGAGGAGAAAAACAGAGACGAAGAAGATGATGATGATAAAGCCGCCATTTTTCTCCTCTTTAATTTGTTTGTAGGATGTCTGGTCTGACTTGTTATAATCTAATCTGGTTTGAAACTCAGGAGAACCAGAAGAATATGTAAGGCTTATGATTCTACAAGATAACATGTAGGGGGTCCATTTTTCATTTCCTCATTTACGTATTTATTCTTTTAGATTGGGCCTAATGATCTTACATATGGGCTTTTCTCAAACCCATTTATGCTTGTAGTAAAGAAAAAGTATCGAAAGGTCCAGATTGGTTACTCGAAGATGAGCGAAAAAACATCCTAAATCCAACCCAAAAAAAAACCACAAAAGAAAGAATGCCAATGCTTCAGAGTAGAAGAATACTGTTTGGTATCTGAAATAACTTCAAAATTAATGGGGTCAAGGAAACGGAGAAGCCATCTTGTCCGATGTTTTATTATATACACACAAAAAAAAGAAGCAAAGCAGAGATATAATAACAATAATATGTGTTTGGAGGCAAATAAATCTTCAAGCATTCTTCCTTGCGGAATAAGCACGGTACGCTGCCAAACCGGCAAACCCAATTGCTGTACCCACTGCGATAGTAATTACAGTAAGCTAAACCCAAACCGGTTCAAATGGTGGAAATGATAGCTTTTTTTTGGTGAAGAAGAAAAAGAAGAACCTGAGACAAACACAAGTGAGCTATTCACGAGTTGACGGATATTCTTGCTTCTTCTTCCCGACTCTGTCTCTGGAACGCTCATGTGAGGGTTCTCTGCTGTACTCACGATTCTTGAGAAGAGACTATTTGTCTCCCCAAGTTTCATGCTTATCGACACTGGCACGTCTATTCCCAATTCCATGCAAACCTGTTCACATCCGAGTTTAGTTAGGGACCACCAATCAAAATCCCACACCAATTTTTTTCTCATATTAGGCTGCTGCTGCATGTTACCCTATCAGACTCTTGCACCGACATTGGATATGCATCCAAATCATCTTTCGCTGCAACAAGGAGACATGGGGTCCCATAACCGCTCTCTTCACCCTTCCTTGCTACCTCCATCAATATTTCCCTCGCTTTTTTCCATGAGTATACATCCGAACTGCAAAATTTATCGCATTTTTTTTTCTAAGGACTTCATCCACACATAACAGAAAGTGTTTCTGAGACTCTGAGCTAACCTGTCATAGACGACCACAGCAACATCACATGCTGCCAACGTTTCCTTATTCGCCAGAAACTTTTTAACTCTGTCTGCTGGTATCTCCCGCAATACGAGGGTTTTCTTACAACCCTGAAAAATGCATCATCCAACAATTCCACGAAACAAACCAAAAAAAAAAACAAAAACCCTCATTAACATCCACATGTGATCAAATAACATAAGCGTTCAGACTATTGCTACTTACCCCAGGCTGATCAATGACATTTGCTGCATATCGTTCACCCATTGTTGCCTTATAGCTGTCCGAAAATTTCCTGGAGTTAAACACAGCTTAGAGAATTCAACATCAGTAAACCCATAGAAACAACCAAAGCACACAGCATAAGGCGGGTACTTATCAATGTTCAAACTAGTTTACCTTCCTAAGAAAGAATCGAGGAGTGCAGACTTTCCAGATTTTTTAGGGCCAAATACAAAGCACTGAAATACATTCCTTTCTGTTCGCTGCTTCTTACGATCCACTGATCTTTTCCTAGTAACAGAAAATGTTGAAGATGGCTCGTGACCATAACCGATATATATCAGGTTTGCCAATGTTTTTCTAGGATCTAGTAGAGTCATTAGAGCCCACTGCATTAGCGCATATAACAGAGCATATGTTGATCAATGAAAGCTTGATTCTAAATCAGCGTCGTCAAAAAAAAAAAAGCAAACATACAAACCTCAGACAGAAACCCATTGACTGTCAAATTTCCGCCTGGCGTTTTCTCTGCAGCATCTTTGTAAGGACCCTCAACCCAAGGACTGAAATCTTAAAAGCAGATTGTACAGGTAAAAAAATTTGCTAAAGAAACAATTTACAAATTCTTGTAAAAGAGCAATAAAGACACTGGCATGAAAATTTAAAAGAGAGAAAATTAAATCACTAAACACTGGAAGAACAGTTGATAACCATAAACTACAGAGGTAGTAATTAGCTACGAATCACACAAAAAACAAGCAACATAAAATTACCTATCTGGAGCTGTTTGAAACAAATCATCTAGCTCAGCTGGCCGTAAGGCTCCATCCTAAATGGCAGCAAAACGAAGAAGCATTAAAGAACTACCACTGCTCCTTGAGGATTAAATATACTTCGAGGTGATAAAGAACAACAGAAACAAGGCTGGATAATTAGAGAAACGAGCATACACACATTATCAAGGTCATATAACTGGAAAATTCCACTCAGAAATTCCATAGCTTCGTTTGTTAGCTCGATGCTCTGCAAGTGAATAGAGTGCAAACATTATTTAAAGGTAGGCAAGCCTCGTATCTTTTAAGTGAAAAAAAAAAGAGTTAGAGATATTCTGGTAGTTGAGTACTATTTAAAGCAACACACACCTGATCAGGAGAATTCTTTGCTGGAACGGGTAGTAACTCTGTGCTGAGTTCTAAAGAATCATTGTAACCACATTTCCGTAGGATAGCCCAGGCTGTCTCAGGGCGACCTCTCTCAATGAAAAGAGAAAAAAGAAAAAGGAAGCCCGGAAGTGTAAGACCAAGATCAGAGACTCCATCTGGTTGCCTTTCTTGTACCACTCTCTTCACTCCCATAAGTTCAACAGGGTCAAGTGGGGCACCAAAACAATTTACCTGTTAACAAAATTTGCAGCGTCATATTTATAGAAGGATGAGGAAGTTTCACGAATGCAATAATCGGTGGCCAACAGAGAAAGAGAACCTGGAAATCATTCAACTCCGCGTCATTAAGGGCACCATCCAAATCATGATCACAAAGGTTGAATATTCTTTGTACTGCCCTGCGGAGGCGAGGTTTCAAACATTGTTTTTCTTGATCAAACAACGGAAATGTTGGATGAAGGACCGCTTTTGATGCATAATAGAAAACATCAGGGGCCTGAAAAAAATAAAAAATAAATCACGATCTGTCTGAACCTGTTTGTAATCAGATAAAGAACTCAATCGTGGGCACGATTTTGCTTGGTCTTTCAATATTATCAGTTTTGAGGTGCCTTGCACATTTTGTGGTATTTTCACTCTTCTCCAAAAGATAAGATGCTAAAAACTGTATTGGGAAATATTTTCCCCCAGAGAGAAAGGTCTACTAAAAAGCATTACATACCTGAATAAGAGTCAATGCAGAACACTCTATACAGGTTTCTATCTCTCTGTACTCCTTCATGATTGGTGCCATTATATCTTCTAGGTTCGCGGGAGAGCGTTCATCTCGTAAATCAAGCTTGCAGCCCACCACTATCACTGGTGCTTTGATCTACATATGTACATATAACTATAAATTGATACTTTCCATGGTGGAGAAACCATAAATGAAAAAATTTTCACCAATAAATAACAAACCTCTAGCCGCCGGAGCTCAGGGAGCCAATAAGAACTCAAGCGATCAAGCGTTGCAGGCTGATCACAAGCATATGTCAGAATCACCACATCAGCTTTCCTGAATTCTTCAATGAGCTTTATCCTATTGTCAATGCTAATGCCAAATAACATCACAGATATCAGCAGATTGAGGATCAATCCGTACAAATTCAAACAATAAAATCGAATTAAAAATTAGCCAGTATGAGAAAAACCAATGACGGGGAATTGAATTTATAATACTTCAGATACGCAAGGTGATGATTCATACATTTTTAACCATTGACAATTTGGACTACTTTGCTTAGAAGGAGAAGAACAATGCAAAGATAAATTAACAGACAGGGAAAAGCATAAAGACCTTGAGGGAGTATCGATGATGGTGATAGGTATATGGTCAGGGTAAGCGTCGGCGGGGAGAGTAGTCGGAGGAAGGACGCGCGGGACGTTATCCGGGAAGGTTTCAGAGGCGACGGCCGAGATCAGGCTGGATTTGCCGGTTCCTTTGTCGCCAGCGACGGCGACTCTGAGGCTTTTACGGCCTCCGGCAGATGACTTTCCTCCGAATCCACCTAGCATCTGAGAAACCAGAAACTGAGAGATGAATAAGAGATAGAGAGGAAAATGTTTCGGAGATGAGGTTGATCATCTACGATGGCCGGCCCCGACTGACGTGGATGGATGCTCCAGAATTCAGTTCGGGTTGACCCGACACGTGCTCCGCAAGCTTATTATGTCTTTGCCATAAAGGATTTCTCTTAATGGGCCAGGGCCTCCTTTTTCAATTTATACCAATCAGACGACGCCGTTTCAATGTCACACTTTTGAATAGAGAAAATTGAACTCAATTTTGCTTATTATTCAGTTTTCTCACTTCTCATTTTATCATTTTTTCTTACGTTGAACAAAGTACTTTTCGAAACTCTTTACTACTAATCCTGTATCTTTTAGATCGTAGTATATTTAACAATGTAGCCACAAGAAACCGCCAAAATTAACACCCAACTCAAACCTTAATTCTCTTAGTCTGTGTAATTAACTATTTTTCATGCTCGTTGTGTTAGTAGAGATCCAACACCAAACTGATATTACCAAAAGAAAATTAAAAAAAAAAAAAAGGAATGCGAAAATGACTCTTAAATTATCTACTTATATTTTATGGTAAAAAAAATTACCGATAGTCGAGAGAGCCCAAGGTAATTACTAGGAAAATGAAATCAATTACATGCGTAGCTCATTGATTTATTATTCCATCTCGGGATTTTATTAAAAAGGAAAAGCGAGATTAATTAAAAGCATCGTCAAAGCAATAAAAGGGAAAGATACTACACAAGAAACAAGAACAGAAACACAAGAAGATTTGCTTATAAACTTGAGTAAGACCTCCACGTGTCACCCCGAGAGGCTGTTCGCCTCAGCTTCAGGCGTCGGACGGGGGAGGAGGAGCAGTGGCATCGTCGGAATCGGATTTGTCCTTGGAGGAGTTGAATTTCTTGAACAATGGCTTAAACACGATCTCTATCGCCAACCATGCGACCGCCAACGCTCCGACCACAACCGTCGCTGTTTGTTTCTTGCCCGAAGGTTTCTCCAGTTTTGGGAAATTGCTTTCTGATGATTTCTCCATTGCTTCTTCTTCTTCTTCCTCTTCTTGCTCTTCACTTAAACCCTTTGCCTGCCTTCAGACTGGTTTTTATCTTCAACAACTTTAAAAGAACAGCAAAAAGGAGCGATAGTTATGGCCAATTTCTAAAATATCAAGTGGTCGCATTTTAGACCGTCGATGGACTAAATCGACGGTCAGCATTGCGTGAGTTGTAATTGGGCCTAAAATGGGTTGCAGTGGGCTTTTTGCTAGAAAACAAACTTTGGTGTCGTGAAAAGGACAAGTTTGGTTTGATTCTAATTTCTCAAACGAACCTCAGTCGAACAAAGAAGATAAGACGCAAGTAGTGACCTCTCGTGAATGAAACGAAGTAAATCCCCTTTTCCTTATTTTCTTCTCTACTCTTGTTTCTTTTGTTTTTTTCCCAGATATTTTCAGCAGCGGAATCTTATTATATTGGATATTTACTAGTAGTAGTTTGCAACTCAAGATAATAGCTAATATTTTTTTTGGTAAAATGATAATAGCTAACATTTGTCAATAGAATTATGTTTTTCGACATATATACGAATAATAAGTTTGTATTTTCTTAAGAGTGTATTTATTTTAACACAAAGTTTGATATACACAATTACAGGCCTTGAAAACATCTGAGATAAAATAAATAGAAATATTAAAAAAAGAATTTATAACGAATAAAATACGATAACCCTTTCTCAAACAAAAAGAAAGAAAAAGAAGAATTAATAAATGTGATAAAGCAAGAGTGAAGTAGTGGTAGCATCGGCCTTGCAATCAAAGCTGGAAAAGCCCAGAACAGATACGTGAAAGACTTGTAAAGTAAAAAGATCAAAGCCCAAACTTGCTGGTCGTTCGTAAGAGTAGAGGTCACGTGCAATATACGTGTCAATTAAAGCGGCAGTTGTTGTCGCTGAATCATAACAATGGTGTGAAAAAAAAAAATCATATGTTGTTTTTAAGTTTTAAGTGTGTAACAAAAAAACAAAAAAAAATAGGTGAGTGAACTAACAACAACGAAGACGATGGTTTCGTTTCGCTTCCCTTTCTCGTTTTCTCAGCCCTCACTCCCCAAACCACCGCGTGCCACGTCATCCTACAGATTCCCCGTTTCCGTCATCGCCGCGACCGTCACCGTTGGAGCCGCAGCTGCCGGAGCTGCGATCGCGGCGTCACGGGATCACAGGCATCCGATTCTGGAATGGGTCATCTCCTCTCAGCGTTCGTCTCTGTTACCATGGGGATCTATAACTCTAGCCGAATCCAGCTCCGAATCCGTTGTTGAACCTAAGACCGGTTTCTCGTTTCCGGCTACAATAGGAGATTCCAGGCGATTACTCGGCGTCGGGCTGAGGAAGAAGAGCTTACTGGGACTGAAGAACATCGATATCTACGCATTCGGTAAAATATTAACCAATTTTAAATTAAAACTGAAAATAATCTACTATGAATTTACCTTACATTGCTAGACCCCGTAAAAGGAATATTCAAATTGGTAGATTTGGGGAATTGGTAAAGAGCTTCTATTTGTTGTTGGAATATTCAAATTGGTAGATTTGGGGATTTGATGAGCGTTTACGGCATCTGTATCGAGCAGGCGTGTATGCTGATTGTGACGATGTGAAGAAACTTGTGGGCCAGAAATACGCAAATCTTCCAGCATCTGAGCTCAGGGGGAACAAAGCATTCATGGATGATCTCATGGAAGCCGATATAAAGATGACTGTAAGGCTGCAGATTGTGTACAGCAAACTCACCATCCGTTCCGTTCGTAATGCTTTCCAAGAATCTGTCGGCAACAGACTCAAGAAGTTTGGTGGCTTAGACAACGATGACTTGCTTCAAAGGTACTAAACCCAGCTTCGGTTTCATTTTCTTTTTACCTCCTGAGCTAATGCAACAATTTTTACACTTTGATGTCACTTGCAGCTTCACTAGCCTGTTCAAAGATGAGTATAAAATTCCAACAAGCTCCACAATCGATTTGACCCAGAACCCAGGCCATGTACTCGGCGTAGCAAGTAAATTTCTATTTCTTTCTTTTTCGTGACTTGAGTAAAAATGTTCTCGTCTTAAACTCTTCCTTTTTTTTTTTTTTTTTGGTTCAGTTGAGGGAAACCATGTGGGGAGTGTGAAGAGCAAACTCTTGTGTAGGTCAATCTTAGACTTGTACATTGGTGAAGAACCGTTTGATAAGAATGCAAGAGAAGATTTTCTAGACAATGTGGCTTCTCTAGCCAGCGACAAGTAGAGTAGCTCACGAGGTTCAGAAGAAACCAAGTTTGCTCTTTGTTATCAATATATACGGCGTGATGTTGAGAACTGTATTTGAAATAAATGGCTTGCGGAGTGGATTTTGTTAGTCTAAATATATATACACTACACCAATCATAATCAAAGAAAATCGACCCCATAAAACAATAAACAATTTAAAAACCTTAATAAGATACCACCCAACTCATAGCGTTCGCTCTCTAGATCTTACTAACCATTAGGGTATTACATCACTTGGGTATCCGAAGCTAGACACGGGAAAAATGGTGACTTTATACGTCTGCTTCGATGAAACTAGTACTTTAGGTTAGACAAGTGCCCCGGACACGAAGTTATGATCGGTGGCACGTTCCTCCCACAAACTGGAGAGGTTTTTTGGGCAGAGCCAGAAGCTGAATTTTCTGTCTGGTCATGTGCGTCTGCTGATGACGAAGGAAGAGGTGATAATGGCGGCAAGGCTTTGCTATTGTCGACCTTAGGGCTTGCTGCTTTGCCATGTGACTCGAACCCTGTGACTGAAGAAGAAGAGCCACCAGATCTCCCCTGTTTCCCCTGAGAAGGTTGCGACTTTGAAGGTGCTGCAAAAGAAATCTGAGTCTGTCCGTGTGTTCTTATCTGCTGTGGAGACTGGAACTGCTTGAGGTTTAAGGAATTGTACGAAGTGGGTGATGAGGTTGCAGGGTTTTTCCACTGGGATGACATGGCAGGAACGGTGTCAGCCTGAGAATGGGTCATAGTCTTACTCCGACCAGATTGCTGCTGCTTCTGCGTAAGATGCTGGCTAAACGCAGAAGGGTCTCCATTTATTGTTGTTGCTGCAGCAGGAGGCCAAGCACCAGAAACAAAGTTGAGGGTCCTCGATGGATTGTCAAAAACCAGCGTTTGTCCATTCATCATTGACGGAGGCTTCCCGGTAAGAGTCCTTTTGGGGTCCTCGAAGTTGCTTGAACAGCTTCCACCGCCCCTCTTTGAGTCACTTGCTTGATGGTTTATCTGGTGAACAACGGGAGGTGCAGATACGATTTGGTAACCATTGGAAGTGAAATTCAGATTTGCAGGCGCGGAACCACCAGCGAAGGAGGCAAATGACATGGAAAAGTTTTGTGGCTGCATAGGAGCTGTCATGATCTGGCTATATGGCCCTCCTTTCTGAGTGCTGCTACCCCTTGAATCTGAGTTATTTCCAGCTGCTTTAGCCTCAGACTTTTGAGACTGTTGACGGTGTTTCTGAACACTAGCTTGGTTTGAAAGACTATTCATAGTAACTTGAGGGTGCGGTTGCCTATGAGATGATGAGGAACAGCTTGTTGCCTTTGTCTCCCTCTGGCCTTGACTCTGTTTCTTCTGCAGAAGCTGGGGAGGCTGGAACATCTGCGGCGAATAGAAGGACCCATTGAAGAAAGGCAACGCTTGGCTTGCAGTCCCACCTCTGATGGTTGAAGACAGTTGAAAGGAATATGCATTGTTTGGATGAACCGTAAAGTATGGGGAAGAAGCTTCGCTGGCTGAAGAACTTGGAAGGTTAAAACTGACGGATGCTGAGCCAACAGCCAGACATGGATTTTTTGCTGGGCGAGGTGATTTAGAAGGTACAATGACTGGTTGCAAATGTTGGTTTGTGGGGAAGATGTAAGCTTGAGCAGGCTGCGTTAAGAGAGAGAAAAAAATGATTTTATTTCGGAGAACTAGATAGCAATTTTGCAGTTTCAGTATAAAAACCCAATGGGATAAACACAAACTAGTGACAAGATAAAAAAAAGCCGACAAAGTACATACCACTATACTACTAGATGCAGGGGATAGCTGAGGTTTCTTCTGCCTAGTTGAGGCAAAATGACCACTTTCAGAGGTTTTGTCCTTAAGCGCAGAAACATTAACCGCGGTTCTATCTTGTGCCTGAGAGTTTAAACTGAGACTAGGAGAGCGTCCTACCAAGGATGGGTTTCCTGTGGATGGCCTCAAGTCGTCACCACCACCTTTCAGATAAACAGAAGCTTTGTTTGGCTGAGAAAGATGGTTAGTTTTGACAAAGTGCTGATGTAGCTGAATGTTCCGGGCGATGAAAAAGTGTGTGGCACACCTTTTCGGGCTAGGCTGAGAGGCAAGAAATGGCGCACCCTGCAAATGTCAAGAAATCATGGTCCGAACCAGGAGAAGAAACAATGATTAACATATATGGAGAACAAATGCAACTACAAGAACATATACCTCCACCAATGTAAAAGATCCATTGCTCCCATCCACAGGTTTACCGTTGTGGATCAGGGGATCATACCTGCCAATGTTTTTTTATTATTATTATTTTGAGCATTAAGCTAGCACAAGACAACGTAACACAGACGAGGGTAACTCACCCCTGAGGAGGAAGCCGGCTAGGCCAGCCGCCTACAGCTACCGTCAAAGGTGAGATTGAACTCTGTTGAGCTGAAACGGAGATAAACATTGGTCAGACAAAGTAAAACAAGTGTATCCTAGAAACGTCATCAACTTTAGAAGCCAAAACTTGGATGGTGACTGATAAACATATTCAAGGTTGATTACCGTATTTAGCCTGCTGAGGTTGGCTCCAATCCAAATTTTGTAATCCTAGGCTAGAATCTCTGCCAGTCTCTTGGCTCAGTCTCTCTACATCAAGATTCAACCATTGCCGTTTTTCGACAATAGTCTTCTCTTTGCTCTCTACAGAAGTATCTAGCTGCATTAAGCAACAATGTTATAAACAGCAAAGCGGGGACATGCTTTAAGTAAAAAACCTTAATAAATCTACACTTGCCTTGCAAGAAGCTTTAATAACAACAGAATCAGAAACCAAGGGAAGAAGAGAAAGTTTCTGTGGCGAGGGCGTAGTTGGAGGAACCTATTGACAGAAGAATGATATTTTAGTACATTTACAAGATTCGGAATATCGATAGCTAAAATCCCAAAAGAATAGATTTCTCACCATCAGATCAATCTCGAGCTTACTATTACAATTTTCCAACTGAGGACCCACGGATACCCTGCAGACCCCAAAAATAGGAAAACAGACATGAGATTCCCAAAAGAGGAAAGATGAATCGAAACACAGAATTTCTAACTGTTGATACCCTTTAGACACCGCCGAGTCCAGAACGCCATCCAATCTGCCCGGTGTTTCTTGCCTTGCTTCTCTCTCTTGCTGAATATCGGAGGCTAGTGACGTTGTTTCTCGCTCATTGTTGGCTGTTTCGATTCTCGTCGCTTTGCAAGAGATTAAACCGCCCATCTCTAAACCTGCGGAAGAATCCTCACCTTCCGTTTTCAACTTGTTCGCACCTGCAAAATCAAGCAGCGATGACATATACTTTTTGGGATTAGATCTAATCGCAACCAACGGTCAAGGTAATCCGCGTAATACCTTTAACCTCAGATGATTTTACGGCACCCTCCGAATCGTCTTCTCTCTTCGAAGGCAGTTTCTTCAGTCCAGATAGAACCTCTGCTATTTCAATCTCCAAGTCTTCCTCAATCGTACCGGAGGATTTCGGTGGCTTGGGTATCCGGGATTTGTGTCCGTTTACATTCTGAGAAAATTTACATAAATTGTAATCACTATTTCAAACATCGACCGAAATCATTTTCTGCAGATGATCCCGAAGTGAACAGACGGACCTTCTTCTGCTTGGCCGAAACAGTTGAAGAAGACGGTGAAACAACTTCGAAACTACAGCTCCCCGGCGAAGTGGGTGGTCTTCGGCGGTCTTCTCCATATCCTCCGCCACCACTTCCCGACGAAGTCCGGCAGTCATGCGACCTCTTTATACATGCTACTACCGCCGCAGAAAATAAACAGGTAAGGAAGTATTAGGAAGAGATCTCGAAAATACGAATTAAATAAGAAACAAAAAAAAAATCAAAAGGAGCTTCAACCTGAGCGAGCCTTTCTCGGGACAGGTACGCCGATCATTCCATCGGCGACTTTCAAAGACGCCGCGTGCCTAGGGATACGACCCGATGGGAAGCTCTTTCTGTGGGAATCGCCGTCTCCGAGACTCTCATCCGAGCTATCTTCTTCGACAGCTCTCTCGCTTCTCGGCGCAAACCTCTCGCTTCGTCTCCTCTTACTTCGATTCAACGATTCTGGATCTCGCTCTTTCTTCTCCGGTCGATCCCTCACTGTCACCACCTCCTGATGCACCCGCCCACGACTATTATCTGATAGACAGGAACCCAATTCATCAGAAATGGAGAAAATAATGAGGAGAAATAAATGAAAAAAGGAGGAGGTGGAAGCAAATACCTGAGATTCTCTGTCTCCGTTTTAAAGCAGCCATGGTTGTTGATGATCGTCGAGCTTCCCTGGTTTTATCCATTCATGCAAGCTAAAACAACTAACCTCCCATCAACTTTTAGCAGGTCTGAGTATAAAAATCCTTCAACAATCTGTGAGGGATGATATTTCTGGTAGGTGCTCTCGCGTCTCCTCCTATATTTTGTGCACTTTCCCTAATTAACATTAAAAAAAAAATTAAAAAAAAACTTCCCCTGGAAAAAATGAGTCAAGAGACGGTTCAGATCTTCAAATGACGACAATGTCTTAATCAGAGCCGTTGGATCATGCCGTGAATTGAACGGCTACGATCTCAAGGTGCCAGCATGGCAGAAACGTCACTTTCTAATGGAATAAAGCCACACTGCTCAATGTTTGTTTAGTCACATTTTGTTATTTTATCTTTTTTATGACTTTGCTCCTTCATTTTTTTTATAGAAGTCCATCATATATAATAATTTGCCCACTCAAAACATATATATATATATATATAAATATCATTCTATATTTTTCTTGTGCTACTTCATTTTTTATATAAATATATCATTCTATGTTCATGGCATTTGAATTTAAATATTATATCACTCCATGAACGTATATATTAAAAATTAAGTAAATAAATTACATGATTGTGTAAACAGCTGTACAAGAAACCACGCGCCCGTCCCACGTACCATTGTCAAGATGTCACACGTGTCAAATATTGTCAGCTGTACTTAGCCATTGGAAAAGAGAATTTATTTCTACTATGAACGGGAAAGGGCGCAGATTGGTGGGATATGAACGTGAAGACCAATTAGGCTATTTTTTCTACTGTATCTCTCTATGCTAATTTTGAAACCAAATTTTATTTTTTGCTATTTGTGAAAATTAGCAGTCTTTATACTCATTTTGCTTTCATTATAATCATTGTAAAAAATAAGTAGATGATTGAAACAATGTTAACTTTATATGTTTATTAACTAGATATATGAAAATAATCTTGATGGAGGTTTTCATGAAAACATGCTTAAAATTGTTAGTAAAAATATAGATGTCCTCATAAAATATACTTTGATTGAAATGATTGGACCTGGTTAAATGACTTTATTTGATAAACATTTTTTTTTTTTTTGAACAGCATTTGATAAACTAATGTATTAGGAGTTTTGAAAGAGAAGTTGTTCATGGGAAGTGCAATTGTGGACAATATTTATGAAGATGCAGCATTTATAGTTTCATGTTCAGCTGTTGGAAGCATTATACAAAAGTAGTAGAGGGATGTTTTGACCAAAGAAAGAAGTAAAATTTACATCCGGATCTGTGGGTAAAGTGTAACATTAGATTCGATAACAAAACTAATGTGTGGAGCTTCGTAAGTGCTAGGATATTCAAATGGTTTATAGTTACATTGGAGACGTGCTTTCTCTAGTATAAAAGTCACGAAGAAGCAAAACTCATATGTGTTGTAGACTATAAAAACGTTATTAGCCATAAAATTAATAAATCATTTTTACATCGGAAGTAAAAGAACTGATCAATCAGCTTCATATGTGGCCATCATTTCCTCATCAAGCATCATAAATTCAGTTTAGGTTGGTTTTGATAAAGAAATGGAAATTGTGAACAATGTGTTGACAGTAAAAAACTTCTTCGTCACTCAAAATATTACAAAAGATCGTATACAATAGCCGTTAGACATATCTTTTTTGTTACTATTGATCTTGGTAAGTGAGAAATCTTTGTGTTTCGATGTAAGTTTGTTTAAGCTAATATATTGTATTAGGATAATTGTCGACTAGGGGTTGGTCTCCGAAACGCGCTCTGTTTGTTGTTTTTTTGTCACGCGCGAAGGGCGAGTATAAAGGAAACATGCTCTCGCGAGTAGGCGAAGGCAGGACTTTCGATATTCACACTGCCACGTGTTGAATCGAAATACACTAAAGATCCAAGGTGATTCGCTCTTCGATTACCCATTGGCAACCCCACAAGCGATATACTAATAAACTAATCGGTTTTTTTTTATATATAGTTTTGTTTCCCACTTTTGTGTATGATTGTATGACTGGGTCCAAACGAGCTTCTCTTAAAATAATGTGACAAGATAAAACAAATTATAATCGTTTCTGTTTCTAATAAAATATCATAGCAAGATAATGCAAATTGAAAAAAATAATGTAGCAAGATAAAATGAAAAACAGAAAGAAAAAAAAGTATTCGTCTAGAGACTAGAGCCGCATGATGGTATAACCAATTATGAATTTAATTATCGTTTAGTGTTGACTGACGAACGGTGTCTGACGCAGTTAGATGAAGGAAGAATCAAGGTAAATATTATAATCATTGTTATATTAAAAAAATATTTTCAAACTGCCTTTTAATATTTTTTTTTGGGTTTTGACCCTACCATGTATATATAATATATGGTATATAAACATTTGAAAGAACAAATTAACGAAAGTTTCGTTGGAGTTCCGATGTAAGGAATCCAACATCTCAGCCACTTGACAATGTTGCAATACTATATCGATGCTTTTGTAAAAAGACTAGTATAATAATTGCTGATATAAATATTTTTCTTATCATGCAAACAGACTAATTAAAATATACCCATCCCATGAATGAAGCCTACTAATTAAATATTCACCATGGGTTTAAACCTCGGTGTATGGGAACAGATTAATGGAAAATGTATTTCATTTAATTTTTTGGTAAATATTAACCGTCTGATAACCAACACACCAATATTGGTGCATACATGTCTTAAAAAACGTGATCATATTTTGGGTTTAAAAGAATCTTATATGTTTTGTAGTGTTTCTTTCTTTTTAAAAAAGAAGATTACACCGCTGATCCAACTAGCATATAATAAAGGACCAGGTAGTAGTAAAACAGATTTTGGGTTCGACGGATTTGTCAATGCGGCGAGGTGTGACTATGATAATGCCATCTCCAATTACCTATTTTATCAGATAAGGACGATAATAATTTTAAAATTGTAATGCGCCTACCTTTTAATTTTAAGGTCCAAACCCAATAAGCCAAAATTAAGATCTGATAATTGGGGTGCTGAACCAAATTATACCGGGTCTTATTTACGTTAAGTTAGTATCATTTTCAATCAACATCATAACCAAAAACAACACCAAAACAGAATTTAAGACGAGGGCGGATTCTTGTAATAGAAGAAAAAAAACCATAAACGTGTTATGGGCAGGAAAAGTTAACAACGGGTTTGCTGTACAAAGAGGAAATTAAATAAAAAAGACTTTTTCTAATTCTTTCCCAACTGAAAATAGTCAAATAGAGTTAAACAAAGTTCCTCTCGAATCCCAGAGGCATTGAGAAAAATAAATAGAAGCAAAGGAGTTGGAAACGAGAGATTTTACCAGATTTGGTTACATCGCCTTACAACCATTTTTAAGTTATACCTTCAACAATTCCTGTGGATTCAAATACGTGTAGTAAGTAATGGCTTTGTCTACAGTAGATGGATCAAAGACAAAAGTAAAAGGGTGGTAGCTGATACCTTCTCTTTCTGTTTGCAGAGCTCCTCTACCTTCTTCATGTATGTATCAATTAGTTTCTGCCATTACCAATAGCATAAAGAGTTTTGTCAGCCATCACTGAAAACTATTAATACTTCTCGAGCTCTAATGTCTTTTTCGGATTACCTGCAAATCACTTGACAAATCCTTGACGTTGTCTTCTGACAGCTTCTTCTCCTGCGCAAATGAAGCTTGTTTTTCTTTAGAATAAAACACGACAATAAGGATAGCCATCTTTTAAGAAAGAATAAAACTTTAAAAAGCCTTGGAACCTTCTCGAGTTTATCATAAGATTTCAAGGCATCTCTCCTTATGTTTCTCAGTGCAACCTATAGCAATGGAATCCAAGAGGAGCAATGATTAAGTTTTAGTACATCATTCATTACGCACCCTAAAAAAACTAAACGAAAAGGTTTAGGTCACTATTAAACACTACCTACCTTCCCTTCTTCAGACTGTTTTGCTACAACCTTTGATAGTTCCTGAAGTGGTACAAATCAAAACATAAGGCAGCATAAGAAAAAAGAGAACAAAATTGCAGACCTAGAAAATTCAACAGAAGAGATACCTTTCTTCTATCAGACGTGAGGGGAGGCAAGGACAAACGAATCACATCTCCATCGTTATTAGGAGTCACTCCAAGATCAGAATTCACAATGGCCTTCTCTATAGCCTTCAAGCTGGAAGGTATGGAAATGTATTGATAAAGCGAGCAAGACATGAAAAATCTTATAAAAGAAAACACAAATATGTACCTGGATTTGTCATATGGCTGCAGCAAAAGAGAACTTCCATCGGGAGTACTGATTTGGGCTATGCTTTTCAGACTTACTGGACTTCCATAGTATTCCACCTGGAAATAACCAATAAGAGATTCAACTTAGCTGGGGGCAAATTGCAACTGTAATTAGATAAGAACCCCATAAAATCTTATACCTCAATCTTGTCTAGCATTGCTACATTGGCTCTCCCTGTCCTTATGGAGTTGAAACTAGTCCGAAGCGTTTCAATGGTCTTCTCCATCTTTGATTTCTGAGTCGGACAACAAACAAAAAACCCCAGAATCAGGTGATACTGATACTTGAATTCCACTAATCAACGACCAGAAATCCTGTGGAATACGTACAACATCATTCTCAATTGCAGATTTCTCCGCTTCTATTTCTTCAATAGTGGCAGACCTTATCACCAATCTGAAATTTGCAGACACAATCAAAACCAAGTACGAAGGAGAATTTAGCAAACCCTATCAGTTTCCTAAATCACTGGAACCTTGCCTCTTCCGTAGTGACCGCTTGACGACGGGGCCGCCGGAGAGAGTCACGCCCGCACCGAGCCGAAGCTTATCGGTCCTTAAAGAACACGCAATTAAGCGTGCAGAGGGAGATTTCGCCGAAGCGATTACCCTCCAACACGAATCTACCAACGTATACATATATACAAAAAAAAAAAAAAAAAACATTATTGAGCAACGATTTAGAGCCAAATGAATAAGACAGGAGTGTGGTTTCACGGTGAGCTGCCGTACCTGGGAGAGACTTGGGGTAATTCGCTCTGAATTGAAAAGACGGTGTCGTATGAACAGTGGAAGAGAGTGATGCCGCCATGGCAGTAGTTGTAGAAGTGAAGTGACTAGACTAGAAAATGAAAAATTAAACCTTACTTTTGTTCTTCGTCAATGAAAGGGAGGGAGAGGAAGACCGATTATCGTTCGGGATAAGGAACGCTTCGGTCAAGGAGCTCTGTTTGGATCAACGGCTAACTATAATCGCCATTTAGGGATGTATATATCTTTTACCCTGTTCCTTTTTGGGCCGATATATTGTACTCTGTTCCTTTTTGGGCCGAAATATTTTACAATATATCGGCCCATCATCCAGCGACAAATTACACGATACAACAATATTTCCAACTTCATGCATGCAAAGTTCCCGTAACTCTTTTTCAAAATAGTTGCATACCCAATTTCTTCTTCTTTTTCAAACTACAGGGTCTAAACCAATAACCTATTAATATTTGCACTCGGCTCAGATACACATATAGACCCATAATTATCTTACCAATGGTCTGATTTGTATCGAGGTGTCAAACAACAACAACAAAAAAAGGGGGTCAACTACTAGTGCTTTTTTAATACATTTTGTCGTCGTCTATGGTTTTCAATATATTTATTTCGTGGTCCTTTGATATTATAAACAACTCTATAAGTATTTGCCGGTTCGTCGTCGATTCATTTATTAGGGATCAATAAATATAAACACCAGAGTTAAAAATAAAGAGAGATTAGTAGGAAGGAAGGTAACAATGAGATTAATAACGGAAGCCGAGCCGGTAATGCAGCCGAAGTTCGCGCTTACTCCTTGACCTTCAAACTGACATTGCCTACTCACACGTGCGAGCACAGTCCTACCACCTCCCCCCACCATCACATTTATTTTTTTATTCTCATTTATGGTTTATTTATTTTTTTCATTTAAATCGCGAATTACTCAGTTTAGTATCTAGTAACTTAATAAGATTAACAAATAGATTAATTAATTATCTACGAGTTTTTTTGGCAGGGAAAAAAACAGTATAATAGTATACGTCTCAGTTTTGTTAATAATACAGTATTAACCTGTCATTTTTCTATGATATATGCCTCAGTTTTGTTGATAGTGAGGTATTAATTTGTCATTTACAAAATATATAGTATTCATTGAAATCGGCTAATCATCAAAAAGGAACAAAAAAAATCAGTTGTCACTCTAATTGAAAGACAATAAGCCATATTATTAAATGTTTCCAAAAATTATATGCCAAGAAAGAAATGAAGCAGGGGAGAGACTTCATCCATTTTTTTGTCAAATATGTTAACTCTAAAATATTTTTTGGCTGAAAATAGAATAACATATCCTCCACATTTTGTAAAACGGTGGGAGAATTAAAAAAAAAAAAATAAGAAGGAAAAAAAAGGGCGGAGAAAGAAAGAAACAAACTCTGCACCGTCAGTGGGAGTATATAACTACCACCACCCACTCACAATTCCGGAATTATCTCTGAATCACTCTTTATAAAGTATAAACCCTTTCTTCTTCTTCTTCCTTCTTCTTCATCAAATCCACTCACTCGAAGAGAGAGACGAGTAAACACACAGTCCTCACAGTCTCACATTTATATATAGAGAGAGAGAGCGCGCGCATTCCCTCCCATTTATCATTAATGACTCCCTGCAACAAAGCGTGATAGAGAGAGAGAGGTTTACCAGTAGCAGTAGCAGTACTTGTGTTTGTTGTGTGGATTTTTTGCATTTGAGAGAGAGATAATGGAGATGGATCTGAGCAAGGTTACTGTCGACATTTTCACGAAGCTTGAACAGAAATGGCTCTCCCACTGCGGCGACGCCACCCGTAAGACCCGAATCCTTAGCATCGACGGCGGTGGAACCACCACTGGCATTGTCGCCGGAGCTTCTGTCGTCCACCTCGAAGACCAGATCCGCCTTCAGACCGGCGACCCTCACGCTCAGATCTCCGATTTCTTCGACATTGTCGCCGGGACTGGAATCGGAGGAATACTCGCCGCCCTGCTCGTCGCCGACGACGGCTCCGGGAGGCCGATGTTCACCGCCAGGGACGCTGTCAAGTTTATCGCGGAGAGGAACTCGGAGCTCTTCGAGATCAGGCACACCGGAGTATTCAGGAGGAGGAGTAGGTACTCAGGGAAGAGCATGGACAGGGTGCTGGAGGCGGCGTTTCGGAGGGAGGACGGTAAGGTGCTGACGATGAAGGACACGTGTAAGCCTCTCCTGGTTCCTTGCTACGACATGAAGACGTGTGCTCCTTTCGTGTTCTCACGCGCCGGCGCGTCGGAGTCGCCGAGCTTCGACTTTGAGCTGTGGAAAGTGTGCCGTGCCACGTCGGCAACACCGGGGCTGTTCAAGCCGGTGAATGTGGTGTCGGTGGACGGGAAGACATCGTGCTCGGCCGTAGACGGCGGTTTGGTGATGAACAATCCAAGCGCAGCAGCCGTGACGCACGTGCTCCACAACAAACGAGACTTCCCGACGGTGAAAGGCGTAGATGACTTGCTCGTGCTTTCCTTGGGAAACGGTTCTTCCTCCTCTCCGGGAAGGAAAATCCGCCGTAACGGAGACTGCTCCACGTCATGCGTCGTTGATATCGTTCTTGACGGCGTTTCCGACACCGTCGATCAGATGCTGGGGAACGCTTTCTGTTGGAACCGTACGGACTACGTTAGAATCCAGGTTTACCTCTTTTTATTATTACGAGTCTCTTTAACAATTATTTTAAAAAAAAAAAAAAACGAGATTTGATTAAAAGTGGATGGATGATGAAATGCATGCAGGTGAACGGGTCGACGAGCAGCGGAGAGGAGATTATGGGGCCGAGGAAAACGGCGGAGGAGTTGTTGAAAGAGATTGCTGTCGAAACGGCACCGTTTGGAGTCAAACGGTTACTAACGGAGACAAACGGTGAAAGAATCGACAGTTTCGTGCAACGTCTTGTTGCTTCAGGCAAGTCTAGCCTCCCTCCTAGCCCTTGCAAGGAATCTGCCGTTAACCCTCTCGCTGACGGCCGTTAAGTTATTCTTTCTCTTTTTTTTGTTTTAATTTATTTTTCTAAACTAAAAAACCCCCGTGATGATGTAAGTTTGTAACCAAACCCCCCGGGTAAATCCTTTTATCTCCGAGTTAAATTAGCCTTTTAATGATATTATTAGTCTACGGTTTCCTAACCAAGCTAACCTGTGTCTACGTGTCTTCCCCTTTTCATATTTCCCCGTTGATTATCTACTCTGCATAAACCAAATCCACTGCAATTATGTGATAATACATGAACATATAGTATTACATGTTATTCCGCTATTTTAGAACGGGAACTACTGAGAATCTGAGTTTTGAAAATCATTGATGGCAAGAAAGTAAAGCATTATAATAAACAGATATTCTTCTTTCCTTAGATAGCCAGCACACAGTGTTCCAAATCTAGAACTTGTCATTTTCAAGCATTAACAGTGACATAAAACGTATATACAACATATATATATATTAAAATACAGCTCGATATAATGTCATTCGTAGTAAGTATTGAAGGAGAGTGGGACATTGGTCTATCATAAAATCGCCTTTCTTATTCATTTTTCATATTTTTACTGTTTCAATACCATATTGGACCGTCCTTGTAACTAACTTTTACTGTTCGTTATTTTCCAAGATCAATATATCAAATCACAGTCACAATATATTCAACTCGTCTCTCTTTAATCTTCTGCAACTCTCGTCTCGACAACGCTTTATGAGCGCCAACTTATTGTTCGTGCGCTTTGCCTCTATCCATTACTTAATTCTTCCAGTTCTTCTCGATTTACATTATTTGGATTTGTACACTCAATTTTTTTGTAGAATTTCCGTAGATAATTTTAACTAAAATAAAATTTCAATCGCCGACAATTATATATTTTAACATGGAATTTAACCTCATTTGATGAAGATTATAATGGAGTGACCACTTTTTCTGGTGATGATACTAGAACCAGATATCGGTTGGTAGACTTTACAATTGCGATTGCAGTTGTGTTCCTTTCATCAATATATCTTTATCAAAAAAAAAAAAAAAGTTCCTTTCATCAATATAGCATCCACTGAAACATATATATGAATCAACTACTCACTGTGGTTGTTGGTCGCATTAGTGTTCCAAACTCTAGAGATGATATGCTATGTTACAAACTTCTTTGCTCTTAATGTCGTCATCCTCGCACATCAAATTGCAATATAAATCACTAGAGAAATCAGGACATTCGGTTATAATAGATTGTTGTCTTTTTTTTATATAAGAAAGTTTGTTGACTCTTTCAAACGTTGTACGATCACTAATTCGACTGATTTTGTTGTTTGCATGTATTTTTTTTGCGAATGCAGAATTATAAATTATATTATACTAAAATCCAAGCTACTTTTCTCAAATTATCTTGCATCGATATTTACTAATTACTAACTAGTGATCGAAAGGGTTAGTAATTATATTAGTTTGTTAATCATTACAACATACATATTTTGTGAATGTTAATAACCTCGGTAAGTTGTAAACTTATAAGAACCCCGAGATGTCTTAAAAACAACGTAATATCGGAAATTGTATGACAGACAATTCTGATGGCATAAATACTTGATGTCGTATACGCTGCCAACTTAAATAATTGCAATGAGTTAATATGATAAATAAATAAAAACAATTTCGAGCATAAAACAACAAGAAAGCTTCCCTTTGTCCAACGGAATTATTGATGTTCGATACATTTCCCCTTCTTATTTTTTTCTCTCATCAAGAGAAATAAACTGGTATATTGATTGATAGGGTCCCTTAAAATACCAATTTCTTTTCTTTTCTTTTTAATAAATCTACTCTTCAACTTGAAAAAAAAAGCACTTTAATATACTAATCTCGAAAGTCATATGCAATATGATTCTTAGACTTACAATATATACATATATCACATAACTCAAAATACACTATTTTAATTATAATGATTTCACAAACATCACACCATTTTTATAAATTTAATTTAATAAAATTAAAGTTGTAAAAAACCTTTTTCATAAAATTTAAATGAAAATTTTTTATTATTTCATTCCATGCACTTGCCTCGTTTTTATCTTAATAACAATTCACGAATTTCAAACAATTTAAGATATAGATTAATGATAAATTGTGTTAAACTATCAACAAATTCCTCTAGTAATATATCATTTTTGATTGAATTTACTAGCCAATTAATTCTATTTTATTTTTTAACGAGTTTTTTTCCAATTCATGCAATGATAAAATATCTTACTAAATATCACAAAATTAATAATATTTTGTTTTTTCCGTGTTTGGATCACTGAATAACCACTGGAGTATTTATGTAAATTTGTAAGAAACAGAGATTTAAAAACTTAAAATAAAAAATGATTTAGTTCTAGTTTTTTGAAAGAAAATAATATTTATAGGAGATGGAGAGAAGAAGAAGTTATGAATTAATTAATTATGTTTCATAAAGCATTCTAGTTAATTTACTCACGTCTTGCCCATTCCATTTATTTAAATTAATATTGGCATAAATCAAAATTATCCTTGCCCACCTAATTTGAATTTTTAAGTGTCCGATCAAATGGTTAAAAGGAAAAGTGTCCAATAAAATTGTTAGTTTTTGAAAATGAGAATGGCTAATTATCCGGAAATAAAAAAGACTGGAGTGTATGGTAGAGCCACCACGACCTTAATAGATTGAAGGCACAGCAACATTATAAACCATAATCATAATTTATACATTAATCAAAACTTTAACTATAGTGCTTAGTGCTTACTAATCTTTAGTCTTGTCGGTTTGGACATGCAAAATGCATCCCACCAAGAAGCAAATATAAATAACTAACGCAGCAAAAAAAAAACTATATAGTATTAAGTAGTTGGTGGGATACACTGTTCATTCTTTGATGATGACCACGTAATTATTCAATTAATTAATTAATCTCAGTGTCACCTCATAGACATTTCGTTTTCTTTTTGCTTTATTAGCGACAACTATCTTTTTAATAAAGATTTGTTGGTAAAATTCTTAAGCAAACTATAAAGTCGTCTAAATTCCTAGCGGTGATATTGAATTTTAAATAAACTTTTTTTTTAAAGGATTATTTTTAAATAAACTTGTATTCTATGAACGGGGATAGATACGAAGACCTTATCGATTTTATTATTTTTCAAAAAGAAATAAAAGCTAAGTGTTTAGAATAAAAAGAGAAATAGGAGTGGAGGTCATCAAGTCTCGAGGGTTCCTTTGGAGTTCTGTTGTACGGCTACGGCTAAAGTAACTGAATAAGATAGGTTGGATTATTGAATAGTCGTATTTAATTACCAAGACCTTATTTTTATTCGAAAAAGTAAATATTAATCCTATATATTAAATGGAAAGGGAAAATGCAATTATACGAATAGAACACCAGATTGTTTGGGACCATATTCGGCCACCAATACCACGTTTTGATTAATATTTATTCTTATCGCAATGATGCGTTGTGGCTAAGTGATACTCCCTCCGTTTCTAAATAGATGATGTTTTAATATTTTTACACTTATTAAGAAGCAATAAATACATATTTTATTAATTACTTTTTGTTTTTTTATTAAAACTATTTTGCTATTTTCAATAAATATATAACCTTTATTCACATTTTTCAATACTATTTCAGAAATTTGATATTCTTACAACCAATGTAAATTAAGTATTTTTTAATTTACAAATAAAATAACATTAAATACTTCTAAAACATCATCTTTTGTGAAACAATATTAAATCTTAAAACATCATCTATTTAGGAACAGAGGGAGTAATATTTAACCGAAAAGTCGACCACATTTCATTTCATTTTGGCAAAGCCGCTATAACGATATTGGGCGGGATGATCTTTTAAAGAAGATAAGATACAATGAAGACTACTCATCAATGCGTCGATGCACGCAGCCAGTTATCTGCAGCCGTGTTCCTTTTATATGTACTTAATGCTCCAATTAATTAAACTAATCATCCCTCTACTTGTTTTTGTTTTTTACTCTTCTATAACGTACCAATTTCTGATTTGAAATATGTTTCAACCTGGGCCAAACTAATGGCTAAAAGATTGTACATTAAATAATATTTTGAATTTCATAATATAAGCTTAATGGATACTGAGGATTCAGATTTCATAGATTAAACTAGTGTTTTATATTTTTTTTAGTTAAAGGGCTTAACTAGTGTTTTCTGTTTATTGTACGTTAGTTCAAAAAGAACTAATGCTAAAAAAAAATCTGTGTGTTGTAAATGGATTACACATTTGTAAATTAGTTGCTCCGTATATCGTGGAAAGTATACTTACAATTTACAAAAAGAAAAAAAAATACAGAGCGATATAAAATAACTTAATAACAAATACACGCATAAAATAACTTAATAACTTCTTTGCGGTGTTGGTTTTGCTCTAGAGGCGTTTGTGTTTCCTTGCTCTTCTGGATTGGATAGTGTTTTCGGTTGTCTGGGTGCTTTGGTATGAGTTTGGTTTCAGTTCTTGGGTTCAACTTTCGGATGGTATTCCGTTGCAGTGTGATCTTCTAGTCCTTCTTTGGTGGCTCTGTGTTGCCGGGTTTGATTCTCCGATGTTGCAGTGGTGTCGTTCTACAGCTCTTCTCTTGCAAGGATGTGATCAGTTGTTGTCTGAAGATTGCAGAAGCTGGCTCGCAAATGTCCGCGTGTAAGATCTGTCGGGCCTCTTAATCGTTTTCCCATCTGATTTCAAGGTTTTTTCCTTGAGTCTGGGCTCTGGTCAGGTGCTTCGATTTTTTGAGGCTCTGTTTCTGTTTGGTTGCTGTGCTCTGTTCCTCTGCTGTTATATTTAAAGTTCTAAAGAGATTATAAGAATGCCAAAACACCTTTTGCTTTAAGAAAATCACTCAAAACTTAAAGCCTCCAAGGTCTCTCTCTAATCTCATGAATTTGCCACATCTCGACAACTTCATATTTATAGAGAGAAACTTACAAATTCCTAATCATTATAGAAATAGAAAACTTCCTTTAGATAACTCCTAAAGTATATTTAGATATCTCCTAAATATACTAAATTTCCTAAATCTTTTAGAAACCTTGTTTCTCAAGCTTTGTTCAAGCTTAGTTCAACAATATTCTCCTTGCTGCGTTTGTGGTTGCTGGTTGAGTTCGAGGTGGGTTTTGCCTCTAGGCTTGTTGTTCTTTGGAGGCATATATGCTATCTCTCGGTTCTCATATTTCTGGGCTTGCTGCAGCTCTTCCTATGTTCTTTGCGTAAGGGTGTGGTTGGCTTCGGATCAGTTGTTTCAGATTTAGTGCATTGGTGTATCCTCCCTCTCTTGCATACTTCACTATCTTTCTTCTTGTTTTAGAATTGTCTAGTTTTCAGCTTGATAAAGTATTTGTCTCCCTGTTTTATAACTTTGTATTTGGGGTTCTTTTTTGTAATCTGTCCTTTTTATATCTGTAAGTCCTTAAGTTTCCCCGGTGTTGGGGCTTTGTCTCCGGATGGATTTCTTTCCATGCTGGCTAGTGGTTTGAACTCTGTTTGTAGTTTTGAGTGTGCGACTCAATTTCTAATAATAAGATCAGATGAAAAAAAATTTAAAAAAAAAAAACAAATACACGCATAATAATAGATTAGCAAAACCAATGAGTGGCGCTATAGTGGTGCGACGATGACGATCGAGTGGTGAATGATGTAAATGATTATGCTGAAAGCTATTTTATCCAATTTCTTTCATAAACTAGTAGTATATGCTCAACTTTTATATGTGATGATTTTTGTATTCTACTATTTCTGAAATAAACCTATCTATCCTATCTATCCTTCAAATTCAGTTACGTGTATAGTATAGCCTGGCCGACTGATTTGTTCGTGTAAGCGACCAAAATAATTGATGCATTTGGCTACGACAGATATTTATCGACTGACTTATATATTACGTACAAGTAATAAATCAATAAAACAATAAACACGGGAGGCAAACTAAAAAATAAGAAATACGAGTCACCAAGCTAACAACTATTTTCAAATATTAACTAATCGAATGTTTGATGGATCCAATAATGCGAGTTATAGACCATATAGTAATGCAAGAACGTTCATATTATATTATTTATTCGAACCACTTTTGTTGTTGATTGTGAACGTATATTACGAATTATTTATACTATATGCAATAATAATATTAGCGTTAATATTATTTTTTGCGCTGTGTTTAAAATTTATGCATCAGTAAAGTATAATCTAGTATGTACGTATAATCTAATATTTATTATTTTAAGATTGTTTAAGTATTTATTAATTTTTTTAAATTTTTATTGGTTTAACACAAATAACAAAAAACGGGGAATACAAGTGAAGCTATATCCTCACACCGTCATGTGTATAGACCTGACCGCACACGTGTGGCTTTTTTGTACTTCTCTGTTCTGCTTTTCGCGATTATTATTATTATTTTTTTTCTTAAAGAAATGAAGTCGAATCTGTAATTTTAAAGTGAAGTCAGGGGCAAATGTATATAGTACATGAATCTTGCTAAGATCTTGTCCTCTTGAACCTTTTTTGTTTTTATAATTATTTATAACATGCAATTGTTATTATTATTTTTATTAAATTAAATGGCAACTTGTCTTTACTGTTTGTTACTGCAAAAAAAATAGAGTGTTGTCGTATAGCGACGACAATGAACATAATAAGGACGAAGCTCTGGCAGAAACTTCCCATTCGGCCACCTTTAAAATGAAAGAGCAGTTTTTTTCCAAGCATAGTAGATATCCTTATTCTTTATCACAACTGTGACATATTTCACGACGACTCATTTATCTAATTTACCAGCAAAAAATATTAATATATTATTGCATTTTATTTAATTCATCGTTCTTGCATATGAAAGAAATGAAAGAGAGTGGATGACACAAACAGACGTGAACAATACACAAATATGTATATATATATATATACTTATGACAGCTTTGTATTTATTATTTTTTTCTGAATTTCACATCTTCCTATTATTAATTAATTTGAAATAGGAATTACAAGAATTGAAGTTAGCTCTCTAGAGTGGATAGAGGAACCTCAAACTGATTTCAATTCCACCAAGTTTTGAATTTTCGTGTAAGAGGTTTTTGCAAAAGTTTTGACTGATTGAAGTAAACTCGTGACTTGGCCAATTTCATATTATACTGGCCTACTGGGGCGTGGATAAAAGAAAAGATTTAATGCTTCCTTTAGTTTCCTCTTTTCGTCTAATTTTCTTTAGTTTGATCATTCAGTTTTCTAGCTTACATGGATGGTTTGAAAGTCTTGACTTTCTGATATTTTTTTTGTTAGTTGTATTTTCGTTCCTGTGTATTTCACCTTGCCTCCTTTTTTGGGCTGTTGATTCAAGAGACATTCATATTTGTCTGTCTGCATACAACAATGATTTATATTTTATGGACGATGACATTAGATTTTGAGTCTGAACAAATTTCCACACTTTTATATGTCTTACATTATATGACCTTCCTCTCATCAGTCATCACTCACCAGTCTTAGCATTTACTCTCCACCATTAACAAAACAAATACTATCTCCTAGTTAACTATTTGAGTTCTTCCCTAATACAGTAAAAACTTTATAAATTAATAATATTAAAATTTTCAAATTTTATAAATTTAGAAAGTTATTAATTTATAAAATATTAATTCGATTAAAAATTAAATTTAAAACCAAATAAATTTATCAAACGATTCGTTATTTTTTGTTTTTTGTTTTTGTTTTTTGATGTCAATTAAAGCTACTCGTTAATAAGAAATTAAACATAAGAGTGAAGTTCACTTGCAAATACTTACCACTTAGCAGTACCACTTACCAAGTAAATAATACAAGATACTGACACGACTTGAAACTTTTTTACATCAAGACAACAAAAAACAATCGAACTAGGTCCGTAAAGTGGGCCTTCTTATTGAGGTGCTCTATGGGCCTTTTCAGGGTCCTCGACAATATGTACATTTGGATTTTTTTTTTCTCCCTTCAACCAAATGGGCACACCCCATCAAGACCTACCGAAAGATAAACCATCGAGCATCCATGTGATTCTAACAAAAGATCTTCTTCGGACTTAAACCTCATTATCTGCATTCTGCGACTCTCGTAATGAGGATATATATGCCCACTTAAACATCCCTACATCTATGTTTTGATCTGGTTTGGTTTGTTTGCGGATAGATTATATACTTCATACCAAATCAATTGATCATTCTGCTTGCAAACAAAATCAGACTATTTTTTATTTTCTCACTTCATTTTTTTGGTGTTATGTATTCTACAGTTTATGAAGAAAAACATCTCACAGGATGAAACAAGATGTCTATGATATTGGCTACGTAGTAGAGAAAAAAAAAAACATTTCTCTGTGAAAAAATGAGGTTTAAGTGGTAAAAGTAGTTTTTTTTTTTTTTGGTTGTTACTTCAAAAATTGAGGAGGTAAGCTGTAATAAGTGATTCTTGTTGTTTTTATTTGTTCGGTCAGATCAAGACAAATAAAAGGAAAGCAAATGGGCCTATGCGATATCATTTCGCCTTTGTTTTGTTTGATATCATAGAGCAAATTATTGTATAGATTGATGCTTTTTTTTTGTACAGACCTTGTATTCTGCATATTTATGATATTTTTCAGCTCTCCGGGTCTCTCATAACACACACACCAAAAAAAAAAGGAAGAAGAAGTTATTATCTATCAACTCTCTCTTTGTCTATCTTTCATACAAAGGGGAAAAGGAAAAAATAAGAGGAGGAAGTAAAAGAGAACTGAACTAATAATACAAAAGAAAACAATACTAATACCAAAGTAGATTTTTGTGACAAAAATAAAGACGAAACCAATATTAGAAGGAGATGGAGAAAGGGCGTTGCTAGCTCTCAAATTGATCAAGAAGCATCTCCTGGTACCTGCAATCGCTGCTGCAAAACCCTTTCTCTCCTCTGCACCACACCCAAAAGGCCAAAACTTAGTGTTGGAACTCGATGAGCTGATTAAAAAGTTTATAGATAATGGACCGACCTGTATATATAGATATCCTGTTTGTGGTCAAGATTCTTGTTGCAGGTGTAGCAAAAGCTTAGAAAGCTGTCAGTTTTCTCGGTCTTTATGGCTGGTGGTGGCAAAGGAACAGAGCAAGGAGTCGCTTCCACAAATACAGAGTTGTCGAAGATATGAGTAATGGTTGGGTTGGGACCGTGAGATATGACGCGCGTGTAGTCTTCCGTCTGGTCAATCTCGCTCATGGCTAAGACCTTTGTTTGGACGCAAGGGCTGAGTTGTCCCTGTCCACCATGACCATGACCATGATGACCATGACCGGGAAATCTTATGCCAGTTTTAGTTCCAAAATCGGCCGATGGGATCTGGACTCTGAGCTTTGACCCGAAAAGAACCATCTTGTTGACAGGTTTTCTCGAGCGGTGACTGTTAGTGTTACTGTCTCTGCTGTTTTCGACGAGATCGGCGAGTCCAAAGGCGTCTGGTGGGTGAAACCTTTGGGGTTTAGGGGTAGTGGGCTCGAAATAGGAAGTGGGTTTAGGGGTTTTGGAGGAGAAGATTGATGGGTTAGCTTCGAGGATCGAGGTCGGGCTGATGAGGGAGAAATCGGCGTCGAAAGGAGTGATCTTTGAAGACAAAAACCTAAACTTTGGAGAGGTAAAGGTGAAGAGAGTTTTTGAAGAGTGGTTGGTGTTAGTTGTTGAAGATGGGGTTTGATCAGCCATTAGAGATACTGCTGCTGCTCTAGGTTTGTTTCTTAGCATAATTAAAGACCTAGTCAGATCCGGTGGGAGTAATTAGGATCATAACTCAGTAGCTTCCATGGAGAGAGAGAGAGAGAGAGAATGATCACGTACTGCCAAAGCTTAAGCGAAGGAGAAGAATAGGTAATGAGGATTTCAGAGATTATCGATGTGTTAGCGTAGAGAAATTAAATAGTCTCTGAAATGAAAGAGAGGTGAATTTGAGAGGAATTATTGAATCTTCTGACTGCTTCTGCTCTTTTTTTGGGTCTCACTCAGTCACTCCTATGAAATGATCATCCTCTCTCACACAATCAGATTAAAAGTTGCTTTCTCTCTTCACTTCTTTTTTGTTCTTTTTTTCAGAGAGAGAGAGAAAGATAGAGAGGTGATCTCGAGAGTAGGGACATTGTGGATTTTAATAATCAAGAAATTCTTGAAACTTTACGGATTTACCCTTTATATTTATTGATACTCTTACAACAATGCTGTTGTATTTTCAATAATTTTCGACACACCGTATATGTTTGCACCGGTGCAAAAATGTATATTGTACTTTTTATATTAATAACATTTTATGTTATGTGCACACAAAAAAAAACATTTTATGTTGAAGAAACATTACTATAGTAATTAGGTTGAAAAGGTAACGGTTACAAAAAAATTGGAAAAATCCAAGAATTGTATTTTTTTTTCCAGGACATTTTTATTATGCACACTTAACGGCAATACATTTGTCTTTGCATAGATGTTTGGGCCTCTGTAACACACACCTATCTTTTCTAGTGTTTCCTTCTTCTTCTTTTTTTTTTTCATAGAAAAAATATTTCTTAGTAATTTTTCTCTGTTCAAAAAAAAAGTAATATTTATCTGTTACTCTATTCTAAACAGCATTTTCATTACTTCGTTTGTCTTTCTCTAATCATGATTCATTTTCATTTGGACAAAATAAAAAATCAATGATGCTATTTAATATTGCATCACTATTATTAACTGGAGTATGATTTATAAGTCGATGATACAATTTAATATCAATTTGAAACAGTTCCGTGGATTAAAAAAACAAATGTAATCAGAGCGGGTCCCACAATTGCACCTGCTTTGCTTAATCCAATAATTAAGATCTACTTAAGCGCCACGTGTGTTTGTCCACTAAATGTTGATTGAATGGTCTTTGATGCGTTTAAGGACGAATACACCATTTTAGGACAAATTATTTACAATAATCAGTTATTTAACCAAAATTATAGCTCGTCAATATATGGAAGACGCAACTACTTTTCTTGTTGTTGATCTTGTGTTTCTCGAATCCCATCTAACTATCGAACTTGATTGTTTAAGCTCGTCAACTTCTATTTCATTATAGTTGTGAAAGCCCACAGTCATTGGCTAGAAACAAACAAAATAATATTTATTGCAAACTCGTTTGTTCATTTGTTTGCATCGGATGATTACAAGATTCAACAAGAAGATGCAAAAGTTCATTAATTTGCAATACGGCTTGATAGTCAACCTTATAAAGATAAAAATGAGTTTTGCAACAACAAAAAAAAAAAGCCCCGTTAGTTCAACTTTTTCCATTAGGAAGGAGATTCTATTTTGGATGAGGTGGCACTAATTCTTACTGTACACTTTTAGCGATCTTTAATCTTACTAGAGAAAACTGATTTACGTTAGATTTTGACTTTTGACTTCCGTTTTACTTCCGTATATACAGGTTTAAGTACCATTCTTCGACGATTTTCTTTCTAATAGGTCAGTCAAAGTTCAGGGCTTTTCATATTCTCCTTTTTCTCTAGGTTTTAGAATTTTTCCTCCAATATTTTTATTTTGTGCTTAGTGTTATAACTTTTTTGTATTTGAATTGATTTTTCAATAAAATGTCTTAATTGATATTTTGGATATTATATTGTAAATCTTGTAATTTGTAATCGTTTTATAGTTTTCATAATATTCATATTTTAGGACTATAAAAAATTATCAATGTTTTCTTTTTTCTATCCATCCTTCAAATGTGTTTTAAACCTTTTTGAGCGTTATAACATAAATCCCATATATTTTACGCTAAGTCTAGTGGACACGGAGCACCAGATATGTATTCGGAAAGTTTCTTCAAAACTCTTAGATGATCTATAGATATCGAGAGCAAACAACATAACCAAATTAAGTGGTCTCAGCAATAACCAGCAAGTATATTGAATTAGAATAAAAACATGGACTAAAAATGTGTATTAAAAATGATAATTCACATTTTGTGCTACTTTTCAATATTTTCCAATCCCCCATTAATCTTCTTCCAGTTAAGTACGTATCTGCTTTCTTTATGGCGTACAACCATTAATGTAAATTAGGTGAATACCCGCACGTAACGTACAGATTTTTTTTTTCAAATTTTTCGATTTTTTTATTATATTTTTATAAAAATTAATATAATCATCACTTATTATTTACTTACTTGTTAATATTTTATTCTAAAATTTTTTAAAATATTAATTTAAAATATATATTGAATATTATTTAATAATCTAAAATTATATTTAAATTAATACATATCATTCAATATTTTTAATTAGTTATATCATAAATTTTTGTTTGACATTTACACAAATATTAATTAATAGTCAATTAATTAAAAAAATTAAAATTAATATAATCATCATTTTATTTGTTACTTATTATTATTTTATTATAAATAATCTTAAAAATTAATTTTAACATCTTGAATATTATTAAATAATCATCAGTTATATAAAAATTATATATATATATATCTATCAATATTTTTAATTAGTTATAACATAAATTTTTGTTTAATATTAATATAAATGTTAGTTAATACAATCTTTTCATATTCTTTAAATGCTTATATAAATGGTAGTTAATACAAATTTTTTATATTCTTTAAATGTTTTAAAATTTAATATTAAAATTTATTATTTAAAATTTAGTTGACATGTGTCAATTTCTCTAATGTTAATGTGTCAAGCATATGGAGAAAGTTAATTGTCTTTTATATATAAGATATTAAAGAAATTAGAATTAGTAACGAAAATAAAAATATTCGCGATAAAAAAAATATTTATATTATTTTACTTTTACTATTTAGATAAAGGACTAGTGATAGGGCCTAATTTAGGAGGACCCACATGGAAAAGACAGGAGTGCATGGGTCCTACTCAATAATCGCGTTCTCGCTATTCTATACGTAATCATACTGGGCTTTTCTTCCCCATAAGTGGGCCCACTATCGCCGAGGGAAAATTTGTAATGCTTACTTACAGAGAGAAAAAAAAAAAACACAAGTGTAGGTTGTTTCCGCGGCATAGATACCAACTCTTTGTCGTTTTTATTCCTAAATGAGTTTTTGCTTCAATTAATCGTTTGAATTATTTTCGTTATTTCTAATATTCTAAGAATAATAATGATCTGATTAGTTTTTAAATTTTTACAAATAAGTAAAAACAAAAATTATATTTATTTATGCAATGAGGCCAGATTGAGTGTGTATATAGAATCCATCGATTCCGTATTTGTTTTTGTTAGCCATTCAACAACTCTGATCCCTTAATCACTATTGTAAACGTATAATATGAATTATAGCGAGAGAGAGAATAAAGTTTGACGACCTAATTAAAAATGATTTTATTTCAAATCACCTGACATGGAGGGTAGAAACTATAAATTGTAGTGGAATCAGTACAAATCATCCATTCAATTCAATATGAATATTTTAAAAACGTTTCTCTCTTAACCTCATCATTTACCTGATGACTCGTCGTCTCTGATCAGGGTTAGTTCAAAAGGGTTGGCGACCAAGTGGCAATTGGAATATTAGCCATTTAGCATGAGGATATTAATTGTTATATCACTCGAAGTATTATAAGATAAGCTTCCCGGGGTTTATGTTAAATTTGGGTTAACTCCTTAGTTTCGTGTAGCTCAAAATGTTGAAAGTTATAGCTGGATTTGTAGCATTTTTCGACTATGATAAAAGATTCTAAATAAATAATGATTAGTTTTTGTCTAAGTGTAAAGATGTTTAATCATTTCCTTCCTCATGTAATTGTATTAATGAAAATCATGGTTCGAAATTCGGCCAGCTTTGAGTTGGTAGCGACTTAACTTTGACTATTGGAAGAGAAAATTTTGAACGCAGAGAAAGCAAATGAGCAAAGATAATGAGGAAGATATCTATTTTTTCTTTCTTTCTAAATCATTGCTTCTTTGTCGACATGTCTTGATCGGAATCATTACGTTTCCCTTTAACCTCTAATCTCTAGACAAATAATAGAGCTTGAATACCATTTCTTATGTTAATGATAGATAATGTCATATCTCGATGTTCAAATTTCAAACCCGTATACATACTGCTCTCTGATTTGTTAAACGCAACATTAAAAATAAATTAAGCAAAACCCTTACAAACCCAATTTTAAAGCATCTCATCATATGGGTTACAACAACCATCATCACCATATTCAATACCTTAATTCCTTTTGAGTTTTGACCATCCTTCTTCAACAAGTGTTGCTTCCCTAAATACTGACAACATACCTACAACAATTACAAGATGATTCTATGGAAATACTTTTTTTTTTTTTGAATAAAATGTTAAATTATATTCAAAAGAAAAAAACAACGTTTTACAATTTTATTCTTTACATTTTTTAAGAAAAATAAGATTTTAAATCTTAAGTCTTATTTTGAAGAAAACCAAACTTCCAACCCATCTTCATTACTCCATTACTGCGGATAGAACAAATCTGATTGTGGACGTGTTTGTCAATCATCTTGACCAGTCGGGGAGCTGTTGAAGGTGCCTCGCCATGTCTCCTGTTATTTCTCTCTCTCCAAATCGAATGAACTGTAGTCTGGAAGGTGTATCTGATCAGAAAAGTTTTTGTAGTGTTAGGAGATTGTGCAAGTAAGTTCAAACACAGCCCCCAATCACTCACAAACTGATGTCCAAGAAGCTTTTTCACCAGGTTTTCCCACACTGTTTTCGTGAAAGAGCATGAGAAAAATAGGTGATCTCTTGTTTCCATGGGATCCTTGCAAAACACGCAAGCTGTATTTGCATTTGTACTCCAGCTTTGAATTTTGTCTCCATGTATATGTACGATGAGATGAGATGAGATGAGATCTTTCTTATAGTTACATTTCAGTTTTTAGCTTCTTTTAAAGAGAAATCAAATCGAGATCAACGGTTGATCAACTGCTCAGTAACTCTTGTATTTGTTGGGCCTACGACGGAGAAACTTCATTAGTATGTTTTGCTCTACAAAAATGGGCTCGATTTCTTGAGCACATATTAGAATGTTTAATGGCCTTAAGTGGGTTTGATATCCACGTGTTTTGATGAATAAAATTTAGGGTCAATGTCCTTAATAATCAAAATGGAAACAAATATATAACAATATTGATTAGATAATTCAACAAGTAAACATTTTTTTGCAATGATTATCTGCTTTTTTATGTATGAATTAGCTTTCTTAAACACATCTTTTCACAAAAATAATTCGATTACCTTTTCTTAAGATTTTTATAAAAAAATATCATGTTATCACCTAGCTTCTACTAATCATAACACTTACATATAAACAAATTTTACAGCCAAAATATCCAGTTAGTAACGAAATATGGTAGTATATGTCAGGATTTCGTGAATTTGAAATGGTAGTATATGTCAATATGTCAATATATCAAACCAAAAATTGAATTAAAGTTAGAATTATGGAAAACTTTTAAATTCCAAGTTATATTCAAATCAATGAATACGTGGCAGATTTATCAACTTATTTATACTCAAAAAGCTATAAGGTTTTTAAAATAAAAGGTAAAATATCTTTTAGTCAAAAAAACTTAAACCCAGATGTTCCGTATTTAACATATTGAGTTTAAGTTTGAACCAAAATATTGTTTGAATTCCTATTGGTACACATAAGAAATCCTTGATCGTACCCATATTGCCTATTTAAAATTTTCGCTGGCTATAAAACCTTTATTCCTCTTCCTCATAGCAAAGAATTTTCTCAAAACCCTAATAATACTATTTTCATAATTACAAAAATTCAAGTCTCAAAAGAAAAAGAAAGAGGAGATATGACAGATCTAATGGTCCCAAGTAAGCGACCGAGAGCCCCAAGCTTTGTCAATAAGCACCATGACTACTCGGCTACCGTCCCTTCTGACTGGTCCTCAGAGAAAACGATCAGGCAGGTTCCAATCAACAAATTTCTTGAGATATGCCGTTTCTGCAAAAAGAACCTAAGTCATGACGATGACATTTTCATGTATGGGTGAGTAGCTTTTACTTTCTTATCTAGGGTTTCCACTGTTTTCTCCTTTTTAATTATTGATGATGGAATTAAGCATGAATTATTGAATTTTTTTTTATAACAAAATCATCGTTGCAAATATTATTTTATGATCAATTAAGCTTGAACGAGTTATCGAGAGGTGTGTCATAGACTTGTGTTGTGAGTGGAATTGATATCTTTATGAGATGAAACACCTAATTGGTGACGTGATGTTGTAGCATCATATCATATCATATCATATATATATATATATATATATATGGAGAGAGACTAGTTAATTATAGAGTGAATGCCATTTCTTCTTCTAGACATATATTGATTCTAGTTAATTAGGGGTTATATTGTAAAGGTGGTGATCGGGTAAAAAAAATGTTTTGTTGCAAATAAGGCAGCTACTTTGGGGCATTCTGTTCAAAAGAATGCAGAGCAAAACAGATTGCATGTGACATCATCTGTACGGAATCATCAAGAGAGATTGCAAAAGCAAAGAAGGGAAGAATGGTTGAGGCGGGGAAGATCAAAGCAAAAGAGCCCAAAGAAGAAGAAGAAGAATCCGAAGCAGTAGGATATCGAGAGAGGAACCCATCTCCGCGGTTTTATATATAATACTGACAGACAGTTAGTGATGGTTAGGGTTTGTGCAAGAAGCTAGTGTCGCTTTTTTTCCAAGACAATGGCTTTACCATGCATCCAACCTCAAGTTGCCATCGGCAATTATTTGATATGTCGATAAACCTTCTTTTTTTTTTTTTTCTTTAAGAACTCTCTCTCCCTCTCTTCTTTTAATTGTTAAGAGTACTTCTTAGAACAAACCAATTCATGATGTACAAGGGTTTATTTAGTTAGTTTTCATTCATACTTTTGCTCTCATCTCGGAGAAACATGCGCTGATTTTTGGATAGTCCGATCCTCTTCTTTTCATTAAAGCCCTCGAAGCGGTGATGATTGGGGAGTTATTCTCCACCGTTATGTCTCTCACTCTTTCGCTTCTCCATCTCTTTTCGATTCTATTGCAAGTTGCAAGGCAGGCGCTACTCATGCTCCCTTTCTCTCTTACTTTTACCAATTTGTTGTGTAACATTGACAAACAAACAAAAAACGGAATGTGCAATTAGAATATCAGAGGCCATTGATAAAAAAAAAACATTTAATGGGCAATTAGAGGGCTTGCTAAGTAGGCTTAGATAAAGGCCCAATTTGAAGTTTGGAGGTATGATCGAAGCGGAGACTTTTTTATTGTCTTTTAAAGTTTGAAATTTCCAAAATCCAATAGATAATAAAGGAAACAGATTCAATTTGGTTTCGCGGAAAAAAGAAAAGAGGAGTGAAAAAAAGAGTTGACCGTATCTTTGTTAGGCCTCGTGTGTGTGTGTGCAGTTATTAAAATCATAAAGAGGGATCGATGACCTCATCTGACGTAGTTAATTACTAGAGAAGAAGATGACATCATTCCCCCCCCCCCACCCCTCGAAACAGCTAATTGATCCTCCTGCTTATTATGGTAAATTGGTAACCCTTATATTTATCTGTAATAATAATCAATGCATGTTTACTGTTTTACGTACTTTTGACAAAAAATATATATATGTGTGGACCAAATCGATGACGCATTTCCCTGCTTTCTCCTCTGCCATTTTACCTCCTTTCCCCCCCTATTTCAAAATCATTACTTTACGATTTCTTTTATTTTTAGGGGGTATATACTGGAATCTTAATTGATTCAAACCGGCCGAATGATATATATTATATATATCGAAATATCAAAAAAGAAAACATTCCAGTGTTTTTCTTTCCAAATGTATTATATACTACATTATATGCGATGTTATCACAAAAGCTCACAAAACTTTGATAAAAGATCTTTAAAAAACAAAAAAAAATTGTTAAAAGATGTATCTGGTAAAAAAATAATCTTTGGTTGCAAGATGTAAAAGAGAGACATACACGTCGCATCTCACTTGTTCTCGACGACTTCCCACTCAGTTTACATGCAAGTTCAATTTCCGCTGATGTCATCGCTTCTGCCACGTCAGTTATCACATCGCTTGCAGACGCTGATGACGTGGTCTTCTCTCTCCCTATTTGTTCTTCTACATGCAATCTGACACGTGCAACGGAACCTCTCTTCGACTACAAATGCAGCAAATAAGAAATATGCGACCAAGATACATTATCAATATATCGCCCAATCAGAAGACACTAGCCGGTCAAAGTTGGTAGAATATATTTTTATTTTTTTTTGGGCGAAAGGTAGAGAAGATAAACAGATTATAGTAACTTTTAATTTGACTAATTAATTGTAAATTTTGTTACTTGATTTAACATGTCTGCTTGATTTTTGTTTCTTACTTTTAAATATGAATCAAATTTACGTTATGCTATCTTTGTTTTGGCGTGAAAAAAACGTTATACTATCCTTGTAATGAACTCTCTTTTGCTAAGAAAGAAAAGCTCAATATCTAGTTTACCAATTAGCACAACATCAAACTTAGTTTAGCACAATATCGAACTTCTTCGAACTATGTTTTTAATGTATTAAATTTTATAATAACGACAACTTGTATCCCCTAGAGTTAATTTTAGATTTTCATAAATTCACATCTAATTAATTTGTTGCCAATCAGTTGATATCACTACTGAAATATAAAATAAAAGCGACATTTTATAGCTATTTGACTATTTCAGTCTTAAGTTTTCCGATTATATATATAATTATGTTTTCGTCAAACTGTATTTTGTAAGAATGTACATATCATGTGCCAACTAAGTGTTGATTCAGTAGTCTTGAGAGTGGAAATTCAAGGTCATTGGTTCAACTATATTTGGGAGGAGTGATTTATGCTTTATATGCAGTATTATTTAAGACTGATTTCGAAAACCAAAAAAAAAAAACAAAAAATTGTAGAAGTTTCAGACGTTTAATTTGTAATTTTTTTTTTAAGAAATGGTTGATATCATAATGCTCCCAATTTTTTAACAGTGAGGTTTACCACTTGTTTTTCTTTATTGGTTGTTGCTATGAATGTTAATGACATATAAAATGAAGAGCTATATCTTACAAAAAGTGAAATCTAAAACATATATACTGCTTTGGCCAAAAAAAAAAAGAAAATAAGAAAAACAAGAGAGCAATAACAACTTGGGAAGAGTGCAGAATGATTATCTCATCTTAGCCATAATGACATTAAGTTTCCAAATTGTCTTCTATGTCTTTTCGCGGTTATTGTGTTTTGGATTTCACGATAGATATGCACTTGTGAAGCACATTGTTTCGTTGCTTCCATACCATGAGCTTTCTAACGGTAGAAGGCGCTGCCGTGGAGCTTCCTCTGATCCACGAGCTTTCTAAGTTTACCACTAGTTCTCAACTGAACCAAGTTTATGTCACTATACTCGTAATTGTTGTCCTCCAAAGGAGTTTGCTACAAAAACTCAGAACTATATCTGGAAAGAAATTAATTCAGTTTCGATGGGAAGATGTATAAGATGCGGTCGAAATTAATTAAGATAAATTGTCAATAACAGAGGCGGAGCTAATAACATTGACAACAATAAAGAGCAAATATATATTCTTAATTTTGTCCTTAATTAATTTGCAAGATGTAAAATATGTTGTCAAGGGGAAAAAAAAAGAAGGTCCGATACAAATTGAAATAACAAGCAGAGACGCTAATTGGGGTCATAGGTTATCCTTTACATCAACTTTTTTTTTTGGGAGGGGGGAGTAAAATACTACCTTTAAAATCAATCATTTGCTTCAGGGGATCATGGTTTTCAACATTGCTCGTATGAAACTAACCCACAAGCCCATAGACCTATAAATATAAGAAAATTACATGAGGTGAATTAGGTAATGTTTCTCTGTCATTCAAGATAAATATAGTCATCGTAGTTAAAATCTTCCAAAATTCATAGAGTTATCGTTATTTCTAGTCTATCGAATCGAATGGGTGTATAAGTAAAAAAAAAAAAAAAGTAAAATTAAATCTGAGCGTTTAAATAAAATGAAAGCGAGTGGATCCAAGTGGAGAAATAATGGAATGATTTAACAGAAAAGGGCGAGTAAAGTTACGACATAGCATGTGGTCGTGATCTAGTTTGTAGGATCTCCTCAAATTTGCGAAGCTTCTTCATCTATGTAGATTGTAGAGATCCATCACTGAACAGGGAAGCAAATTATGCATTATAATAAGAAATATTCGTACGTGACGTGGTTCTGTATTCCACTATCAGAACAAATTAAAGGCTAATAAAATATAAAGGCAAAAGGAAATGAAAAGAAAAAAAAAATAAAAAGAGAGAGAGAAGGAGAGGATGGGCAGTGAGGGTGAGTGCATATGCGTCCTCCTACCCTCTAATCTCCGCCGCTCCTCCTCCGACCAAAATATCTACCGTCGGATATGTCTCTTTGGCAGCCAATATAATATTAGTACCATGAACGTGGAATTATATTATTAATATTAGTACCATGAACGTGGAATTATATTGTTACTATTAATTATGTTCCCTCTTTGTATGTTATTATTCTGCTTTCTTTTGAATCTACGAGTCGTCGCCGTCGGTATCAAATTACGAATGGCTAGCGCAAACAAAGGGTGGGGTGGGGTGTGTGAGTGCAAGGAGACAATCTCTGAGGATATTTTTTGCAAAATACAGTTTCCCACGTGGGTGCCACGTGGCCGATAATGTAGGGTTAAAGGCAATCCAACAAAAGTCACTCTTTATCTTTGTTCCTTCTTTTCGACCACTGTTAGACTCTCCAATCATATACGCACGTTTTCTTCACGCGCCTTTTTTCCTTAAAAAAGGACATGGAATGCACGGAAATATAGACAGACTAGAGAGAAGCTTTCTTTTTCTTTTTTTTTTTGTTAATGGATTTATTATTTATTTTTGGCAAAATACTTCTGGATTTTTTTCGGAAATTCTTGTGAAAACTCGAAAATAGTTCTATATTTCTACTGTTTGTGTATTTTATACGAATGAACACTAACCGTCTAACGTTTTTTGTTTGTTTTCTGTCTTAAAAATCTGATGTTTAACAAACAAGTACATAACCATTTTTTTTAGAACCAAATTCTTTTTGTTTTTAAAACAAATCTTTTTAGATTAAGTATGTGGTTGTTTCCGATTATGAAGTATGGTGGTATCAAAAATATCATCAGATTCTAAGACAAAATCCAAACCAAACAGGAAAAAAGAAATGATAATGTAATATGGCGGATAAAAGACTCGTGACTGATGAGACATCCGTTCCTGCTCATGAGTAGTGATCATTCTCTTGTTTTTGATACATAATCCTAACAAGAAAATAACATAACTATAATCCTAAAAGCGTAAGGGGAATAATAAGCCAAGAAACTGAAAAATAAAGAAAAAAAAGGCTTTAAACTCTGAACTTTTCAATTGAAACCCATTGGTCATTACTCATTACAAAGAATCCATTAGATATACAAGGATACACATATATCTACACATAAGTTTGATGGCTCTATGGAGAAACTAATGGTTTGAAAAGCACAAAAACTGGTCAATCCTCTATAATCCTAAAGATATATAATATGTTTGATCAGTTAAAGCTACCTTATTACTCTCTTCTGCTTTCCCTCGAATCTTTTTATTGTCTTCCCCGAAAACAGAGAAATGCAGAGTTTCTTAAGCAACCCCTGAAAAATCCAAAAGTAGAATATTTCACTATCAGAAAACCACAAGCACAATCAATCCCAAAGTAATAATATTGATCATTATCAAAGGAATGAGTTACCATTCTTCTTTTCAGGGTTAAGAAACGTTGAATCCTCCTTCGGGAAACTTTTTTTCAGACCGGATTTAGGATAAAATGATGATGAATCAGTAGGGGTTGAGCTCAGAATATCCATACCGCTGAGGAAGAAGTTCCTCAACTTCGATCCTAGAGCTGGAGTAAGAAGAGAATTTCCTGACATGGTTTCTAGATACGGATTCAACCTCAACCGAGAACAAACTGTAGACTGGTCTGTGATCAGAGAATCTTGATTCCCCGCGAACATATGACAGCTGAGTAAGACCACTCCCGTACCAGAGTATGCGATCACACCTTTAATTTCCAAAAACATGATCGAACTTAATTAGCACATTTCCTTTTTTTTTTTTATATGACATTAATAGACACAATTAATGCGAAATAAGTAGACTGACCATGCTGGAGTGCGTCTTTTCGCCTTGGGAAGCCGATCATCGGCAGCATAGATATCAGAATTGTTGGAGTACTTGTAAGTTGGTGGGAAATAGATCGTCCCTTCATTCCATCCTTGAAAGACTCGACCTTTATGTTGTTCTACCCGTAGCTGTAACAAGTTACAACAACAAAGTGACATTTTAGATAAATAGAGTTTCCTTTTGGATTTGAAAATGGTTGGTTGTTTGAATGTAAAAAGTTTTTACCTGGTCTTTCTCAAGCAAGGCACTCCAATTTCTCATCTCCACAAGGGCCTTTGCAGACCGGTAAGAAAGAGCGATACGATAGTTTAAGTCTCCAAGCCAGATTACCCGACTGAAAAACATAACAAAAGAGAAAACTTTGATAATTGCAATGATTAAAAAAAAAAAAAAATCCAAGAAAGAAAATTCAATGCAAAAACTCACTCGTGTTCTAAAATCGTCTGAGGAGAGCTGTCGTGGGATGCGTTAATGTTCATTCTAGGGAACCTGGTTTTCCTAAGAATCTCCAAAACGTCAGAATTTCTTCGCAGCTCGTCTCCTTCTTTCTGACCAGACGTCAAGTGGCTGCAAACAAAGCACAAGCTCGTCTCATGTACTGACATGCTCATCGAAATCGAGCCCTGCATAAAGATATTTGACATTCAAAAATGAAACAGGTTTTGAAATGATTAGTCGAAAAGAAAAGAAACAGGATGGTACCTTGTTTCCGAGATAACCCATCAAGCCTCTTCCAACACAAGACACTTTGAGGTTCTTGACAGTGTCCCTCAGATCACTCTTCACCCAAACGGTTAAGAATATCCCAACCATCTGCTTACTCGCCACCAAACAATACTTTGATTTGTCCCTTCCCTGCTGCTTCACTCTCTCGTCTCTCACAAAAGATCCACTCCTCGACAAATTATCATCACATGGAGAATCTACGGAGGAGCAATAATACCCGAAGCTCTGGTCGTAGAAATCCTCTGCTCTGTGGCCCAACATGAATCGGTCACAGACGCTGAACCTCCGGTCAAGATGCGGCTCTGCCATGTCCAAGTCCAAGTCCAAGCCCAAAGGCAGGTCATTCATCCTCAGGCTCTTGCTCAGTGACTGAAACGAATTTGCGCCTTCGAAGTCGGAGTCCAACTCGGCGACCGGGTGGGGAACCGGCGAAGGAGTTCGACAGCTTCCGCCGCCGCCGCCGCCGCCGTTCTCCGGGAGACTGTTCAAGGTTCTTCTGATGAGAGACACCCATTTCCTTGCGGGACCGTTGTCTTCTGTACCCAATACGTTGCCGGCATTCAAAGGAACGATCTCTTGGAAGCTGTGGTTTCAATAATCAAAAAGGCTTATATAAGGATCTTGATTTTTTACTTGATCAATTAAAGCAGAGTCGAATATAGGTACCCAAGAACGTAAATGTCGGAAGGAGGTGAAGTGTGGAGCCAATCCTCCAGATTCAGATAACTCGGCGGAGATTTTCCGGCCACATTCCATGTAGCAGTGAATATCCTAATAGTGTGTAAAATCGTGTGTTAGATAAATAAATAAAATATATATATATATATATATATATATATTCCCAAAATTAACCCAAAGAGAAGCAGAGGGAATTTACCTAAGATTATCAACTTGTTTAACAAGTGGTGAATCGAATTCGTGTTTGTTTCGTCTTGCTCTTCCGGCATTCTTTTTGCTCTGAGTCTCTGCAAACAATTTAAGGATTTTCGTTTGTACAATATTTAAATAAATTTTTAAAAATTGAATTTTTTCTTATAAAAAAAAAAAGGTAAATGAAACAGTGAATGAAGAAACACTGACCAGTTCCGCTTTTCTTGACAGAGCATGCTTCTTCTCTTTCAATGCCATTGTTCCTCCAGTCTCCACCTTCACCTGCAAAAGCTTGTTATATATGCTCTACGTATTAAAAAGAGAAACTCCATTAAAGTATGATAAACTAAAAAAAGCTGTTCACTTCTCACATTCCCAGAACTGGAAGGAACATATTACTTTTAACAACCTCAATAGTAACTAACACATATAAAGAAAGTAGTAAAAGAAAGCAGAATTAAAAGGTCAAAAATTCTGATAATATATGAGTTTACCTCTGTACAGATCTCTGTCGTCTGCGTGGAAGTCTTCTGATTTGTTCTTGATGTTGAGCCATTTCCTAACCAATGTTTTGGGCCATGTAAGCTGCAAAACAGAAGAATTGGAGATCAAAACACAATCAATGCCAATTTATTATCGGATATGTGAGAGAGAGATGTAAAGAAAGAAAAAAAAACCTTGCTTTTCTTGAGGCTACCATCACCCATTGTTCATACAGAGATGGATAGATCTCTGATTCAAAATCTAATCTGTTGCTCAACTCAACATCTATATATAAGCATCCCGAAAGAGAAGACCCAAGATGAAATGAATAAATTGTTGACCAAGTGAAGATTCTGGGAATAGAAGCAGTCAATGTGAGACCACTTCTTATAAATACAGGAACAGAGGAAAGACTTTGAAATTAGGAATTTTTGGTTCACTCTCGTACAAATTCTTATGCAGAAACAAGGAGCCTCGTTTCTCGGCACAGAACAAAGTGGAGAGACAGAGCAAGGAAGAGGTTGTTTGTATGCTGTTTGTTCTCTCTCTCTCTCTCTCTCTCTCTCTCTCTCTCTTTGAGGCTTTCTACGCCAAATCCAAGGGAAAGGGGCAAACGAAAGACAATAACTTTGGAACCCGAGTGGAGATAGATGGGTATTCGGGTACCGCCCGGATTTTACTCTGCTTCTTCTGCTTCTTCTACTTCGATCTTCTTCGAAGTTTTCTGAAATGTATCTGTATTCTCTCTCTCTGCCTCTCGCGGATCAATGAAACTGCCATATGATTCTCTCTCTCTTTGTCTTTAAATAGATTTTGTTTTTCTTCTTAATTTTAATTTGCTAGTTGCAGTCCGTAGTTATTGCAGTTTCCCTTAAACTTTGTTTTCATATCTCAATGATTTTGACGTATATAATTTTTCCCATAAATATGTAAACTTTATCTTATTATTATGGAATACTACTAGTAATATACAGACTTATATATCCTCTGCGACCCTCGTCGAAGCTCTAAGAGCAGGTCCATTAGTGAACCTCTCTATGGGTTCATTAGATTAAAAAATTATTTTTTTAAAAAAAATTTGGGAAAAACTTAGATAAGTTTTATGGTTCCATTAGTGAACCTGAAAATGAGATTCATCCCAAATAAAAAAAACATTTATATTTTTTTTAAAGAAATAAATTTATACACACAACTATTATAAAAGAAAAATATAATTCATTATAAATAATTTTAAAACATACAATATAGTAAAACACAATTTATTACAAGAAAATTAAAAACAAACAATATTTGAAATATAGAAATACTTACAACATTTGTTCTACATTTAAGAAGTTCCATTACCAAAAGATAAATTCAAAATCAACTATGTTTGGAAAAGAGTAAGATCGAGCACTCACGTATCCAAGCCTCCAACCCATCATGTCGTAGGTTTTAGAGAAGGAGAAGAGGTTAACAATGTGGTCTCCCTCAACGCAAGAATGTTTTAAACCGTCATACATGAAATACCTGCGTTTTTCATTCAAATCCATTTTTACAAGACCAGAAACATTCAATTCGGACATCATGTGACTTTGGCAAATGAGAAAACTCACTCGTATGTGTTATCTACAATCAGTCAACACCCTGCATCTTTGCATATCTCCGAAATCCTCTTGAGAAGAGGTTCAGGGACATAGGTGCCGCTTGGGTTACCAGGATTCACAACAATTACAACTTTTGGAGTCGTTTTAGACTCAGAGAGTGTCCTCTCTAACCAATCTGGGAAAAGAGACTCACGAGTCACAACTTCAAATCTATGTAAATCATGTAAATGTGATTCAATTCAAAGTCAAGGAGGTACCTGCGTCGGGATAAAGTCTCAGGATGGCCAGGACCAACAATTATGTTGGTGCCTCTTATCATCTGAAAGGCCATGTAGGCGTTGAAGTAGTATGGCTCAAACATGACAACTGAATCACCATGATCACATAGTGTAAGAACAAGATTCACAAAAGCCTGCATTTGATACAGAAACAGAGGAAACAGATGCAATCACAAAATGGTTTGCTAGTTCAAGAAACAGATGCAATCACAAAATGATCTAAAAGCGAAGTATTACCTGTAAGGCCTTTGTTACATTAGGAATAGCCGCTTCGTTCAAAGTTCCATCAGCCTTCAAGATCAAGCAAAAAAGCCAACAAAAAAAAGATCAGATTCAATTTTGAGGCCACACTTGAAATCGCAACAGAGTAGTGATCATAGAGGATCTTCAAGACAATTTAAATACCATGTGCAATGCTCATTTCTGAGATCTGATATAACTATTGAATCAATCGACGTAGACTACTGTATCTTCAGAATGCTCATTGTCATTAACTTGTGCAAATAGATACAATGTGCTAATTATATACAAAACATTCTAGCAAATCTACTCACGAACTATGTAAGGAGCTTGTAACCGTATATATACACTTAATGGAGATTGAGGATGATAATCACACAGTCACTAGACCAGTTAACCAAAGAGAGAGAGTGTGTGATGAACCTGAAAAAACATGGTGAGCATGTCTGAAGGAGAGACAGGCACAGAGTCAGTCTCTTGCTGTTGTTGTTGCTCTTCATCTGCAACTGCAACACCTTTTCCTCCTTCTCCAACCGACGAAAGCTTCCTCAACCCAAGGCGATTGTGTTTCGTAAACCCCGAGAAATTGCAAATTCGGCTATTCTCGACGGGCCTGCATTTGGTACAGAAACGGCTCCTGCACCGGCAGCGGTTGCTGATGTGGCGGATAAAACGATGCTTGGATTACAACTCCACTGGTAAATTTAATAGATGTATCTATTGATTGGAAATGTTGGGAAGAAGAAGAGTAGAGAAGAAATCGCCATGAAATAAAAATGGTTTTTGCTTGAGAAAAATAAATTTCTCTCTTAAAATTACACATTTTTCCATCCAATCATGTTTTGCCATGTGGTGATGAACCCGGCTCTTCAGACTCTCCCGGACAATCCGATTCTCCCCGTTTGGACTTTTTTCTTTTTTTTTTAATTGTGTTTTGCATATGATTTCGAGCCCAAATAAGGGGATGAACCCCCACTGGACATTCTAAGTTTTGGTAGTAGAGTATATGTTTTCCATATTATGATTTATTTTGTTACTACAAATTGATACTCCCTTAATCCTTTTTTTCCAAAAGAATCATGTTTCAAATATTTCCAAGTATATTTAAAGGAAATATTATTAAATTTCGATATCTATATGATACATATATATTAACAGAGCAACGATATGTATATTTTTTTAGCAAAAAAAAAGAAAAGAAAAACGATGAGTAATCATAATAAAAAGGAAAGTACAACATCACCATATAAAATTCGACACTTTTGCTTTCTTCCATTCCATACATGCAATACAAATCCCGGATTTTGCAATTGGAATAAGCACATAAACATAATAAAATCTCAATTTTTGGGAATATGTCGCCAGGAAATAATAGTTATTATATAATGAAAATTAAAAACATGATAAAAACCAAAACGCGAGTGGATTTTTTTGTTTTTATTTGAGAAAGATCGAGAGAGTGTATTGGTGAGCTATATAGATAATAGATGCATGTATGCATGTTTAAAGGGTGAAGTTTGAGGTTTGGGGAGACAATGACAACTACAAATGCCACTTTATATTTTTGGATTCGTATACATTTTACCATTAGAAAAGGGTTTAAACACGTTTACCAAAATAATATAAAGACCAAGAAAACAAACGTATATCTTTGGAATGCACTTTTTAGTAAAATGTGAAATTTATAAACTTGAGTTTGTTGTGTGGAAAGAGGAGGGGACTCTTTTGACCCAATCTAGACTAATGTCTAAGGGACCATCCATCCCCTTTGCGAGGCTCTCTGCGTCGTCCTCTTCGATTTATTACTCTTTCAAATTTTTAATTCAAACGTATAACACCCCACTTTTTTCTTTTCTTTTTTTTGGACGGCACCCCACTTTAATTATTACATTTACATGCGAGTGGAGACTATATAACTTAAGATCACAAGATCGGCTAAATCCAATTAAGGGGGTTTGGGTAGCTTCGAACATATTTTTGTTTAATTCCAATCCAGAAAGTTTTATTGAAGTATAAAGTTAGGATATTGTGGGGATAATTTAGGGGGCCTAATACGTCCTCCCCCCCCCCCCCATATTTTCTTCACCTCAATTTGTATGATTATAAATCGAGTTTTCACTCTTAAGATATTGTTTTGTGAATATAAGCATTGTTTTCTTTTTTGTTCGTAGGTAAAGTTAAAATGACACATGCTGCATGTGGGAGACCGTGTCTGTTACTTCAGACCACTACTTAGGTTTAGTAAATAGTAAATCTTCTTTTTTCAATGTGTCTATTTCTATTTTCTATTTCATGTATACACACATATACTGAAATAGAGCATTAGTATATTAATAATCAGTCATTTTCCACTTACAGAATATACATTTCAACAGCCTTTTTTGTTGTTGTTGTAAATATTAAAAATAAAAAATGAAGGCTCAATTATAACTTAATCTTTTGAGCAAAAAAATATAATAATAACTTTATCTGTCTCTACGAAACAATGTGCCAGTTGTAGGAAGTCCTTATATAATTGCGATTTTATTGTTTTTCTTTTGTTAAATGCCTATGACTCAACTCTGATTAGAGAAACGTACCGATTAATCAAAGGATTAACTATAATAGTACTATTTCTTTTTATTGTATCAGGTCAACACAAGTACACCAAATAATAAATATTTCAAACATTTCAATTAAAGATACCGAAAAACAGAACCATTTTTTTTCGGAGAAAAAAGGAAAGAGAACGAACCATTAATTTTATAATCTGAGAAAATAACTTTCAAGTTTGATGCTATTTTATAAATCTATTATATTAAAACAGTAATCTGTAGATGAAGGCGACTTTGTAGAATATCCAGCACATGGTGGATATTATAAAGATTCATGATAATACATAGAAGAACATTAGGATATGATTGGTAAGCCTGTTTTTTGGATTATAATAATTTATTTCAGGGAATAGGAATACTTAGACAGACAAATAAATCAAGGGATGTAGTTAAATGTTTGCCCTTCCAATCTTGTTTCTGATGAACTTTTTTTTTTTAATATATTTTTCTCTCTTTGGTTCAGCATTATGCTAACGCAGATACAAATTTCCAGAGTATACCTCAAAATCTCCAACATGTACACTCATTTATTCAATAAAGGTTTTAACGAAGGGGGAAAGTTGTAAAGAATGATGGGTGATGTGAAAGTTTTTCACTTTGGAGAAGAAAGAGGAGGTCGTCCGAGTGTAAGTATGGTTAAACATCACTTTCATGAACATTGGAGATTTTAAGGGTAAAAAGATAGAAAAACATAGAGGATGATGTTACACTCCTCTATAAATATTTTGTATCTATTTGTGCATTGTTTTCTGGGATAATTGAGAAAAATAAAAAATGGATCACACATCAAAGAATTGTGTGGTCTTTTTCATCAGATACCATGATTGAAGCACAACAGGGCTGCTTCTCTAGTCGATCAAATAGCATAAAAGTTGGGGATTTGTAGTCACAAGTTCAAGAACACAAGGCATCCAAATACAGCCCGCTTTAGTACTCGATGTCTCACTACATACACAAAACAAGAAACAGCGAGTTGGCTAAGAGATTAAAAGAAAGCTACTCAAAGGATATATATTGGAAAATAGAACCTTGAGCAAGCTTGTTACACGTGGGTGACCACTGCTTTGAGGACTTGCTGTATGCCGTCTGTGTACGGGTCCATCTAGATTTGAAATCAATATACGCAATTTGAGACAAGACAATATATACACATACTGATTTGTTTTGCTCTGACTAACATGTTTGATGTGGTTAAACTGAAACTAAGAAACCACGCTGCAAACAATAACAATGGTGTTTGGGACATGTGGAGGATTAGAAACTTCCGAAATAGCTTTCTTGGTTAAAAAAAGACTGATTTTGTTTTTTTCAACTTTCAAGATAGAACGATAGTACAAGTTTTTATCTACTTCCAAAGTATTGTTGAAAGGAAAGAAAAGCTTGAATAGGGAAAACAATCATATTCATATGTTTGAAGAGAAAAGAGATCTGCGGGTGACAAGACGCTTGTGAATGGCTCTGATGGTGGTTGGTGTTGTACGGCAGCAACCTCCAAGCAATGACACTCCTGCATCCATCCATTTCTCTACGTATGATACAAAGTCTTCATCCCCAACTCCTGTGTTTTCCTGCAACCCATTTTTTTTTTTTTTTTTTTAAAGATTTTTTCTTAGCAAATACCAACTCACAGAAGCTGCAAGTATACTTCTCTCTCTCAAAAACAACAGATTAATATATAAGGGGAGGGGAGGGGGGGGAAGGGGGAATGACTTACAACCCACTCCTTCCTATCAGCATCATAGCTTTCTCCGCTGTTTGGATACACTAGTATAGGCTTGCTCGTCACCTACAAAAGTTATATGCAAACCTTTCTTTAGTCTCTCTCTCTCTCTCTAGAGTAGATCTCTACACAACACACAAAAATACTACCCAAATGTCTGTCTGTATCCGCACCTTTTCTATCTCCAAAACTAGCCCCTCTATGAATCTTGGAGGTGTACAATTGATTCCAACCGCCACTACTTTCTCACATGTTTCAGCTATGGCCACACACTCCTTGATGGAATCCCCACTAACCACGTTCACCCCATCCTTGGAGTTAAACGAGAACCACCCAGGGATCTTCACTTCTCCCTCATCTAACAGCTCAGCAAATGCCTTTGTGTACCACAGCAACAGAATCAAATCAATATGACATCACCTGAATCAACAACTGTCATGATGCTCATTAACCCCCCGTTTTTCCATTACCTGAGCCTCTAGCTTGTTTGGAATGGTCTCAAATGCTATTATATCCGCACCGGACTCCGCCAGTACTTGGACTCTTCTGCGGTGGAAATCCTTCAGTGTTTCCAGCGTGATCGAATCACCATAGATTCCGCTGATAGCGTAACACAACCACCAACACAAAACCATCAATCATATCTGAACAGCGTAGCTGATAAGAGCTCTAAAAAACTGATTCCAACTCAAACTCTTGTGGTCTACATAGACTAATATATTTTTTTTTTGAAAAAGGTAAATGCAGTACTAAACCTGTATTCTGATCCATCAGCCAAATATGCGCCGTAGCTACCTACGGATGCTGCAACTAATATAGGCCGCTTTTTAAGAATCTTATCATCCATGATTCCGCTGGATGAGCTAGTTCCGCATTTGTCATAATACGTGTTCCGAGCTTCACAAGCTATTTCTACACTCTTCCTAAGCAAAGACTCGCTTTTCTCTCTTGAATAGCCCTTTGCTTCAAACCCCTGAATCGTGGCCTGTTCAGATTTATCACCGATCCACGCCCAAGTGTCAAGAAAATAGGTAAACAGAGAAAGATACATGAAGAGAAAGAGAGAGAGACAAACAACCTGATAAGAAGCGCTGGCAATGATATCAGCACCAGCTTCAAGGTAATCGAGATGCACCTGTTACATCAGGAGATACAACAAGCTATAATCTTTTAGTAGCAATGAGATCACTAGAAAGCAAAGGAAAGTGCAAGTTTTTTTTTTTAAAAAACTACCTAAATACACAAAGAAACCTTGAATCTGGGAATAGAGAATGAGATATTTCCACACAATGGAGAAAGATGACCACTAACGACTACCAAAAGGGTTTAGGGCTATAAATATTGTCAGTGGCAGTTGAATCAGAACTTTTTAGGCAATAAGTGTTGGAAACAAGCATTAATGAAAATGAGAATGCTTTACTTTTTACACTTTTGGATTTCCCATGGCATTTTCTCAATCATTCCAGGTAAAATATAAATCTAGGGTTTATTCACACACACCAAAAGAAAAAGCACAAAGCTTTGTCCAGGAGGCCGCCCGGCGAGCAAACAAAAAGCACGTTCGATTCAGATTTCAGACTTAAAAACAAGAGAAAAGAAATCGATGGAGAGAAAGAGAGTGATTTACGGTGTGAATGAGGTGAGGAGATGTGACAAGGCATTTGGCGCTCCAGAGAGGATCGTTGAGATCCGCTCCATGTCGCTCAAACTCCGTTGCAAGTCCGCCGTCTATAACGGCAACGCCGCCTGTCTGCTTCAGAAAATCTTTCATCGAGTAAAAAGTCTCCGCCGTCCTTGAGCTTCCGGTCACCATCTCACTCCCACTGTCTGAAACGAGGAAAATGGAGACACACTTTTGTTTCTTGTTTCTTGTTTCTCTTTCTCGTATGTATGTTTTACAAGACTCGTTAACTGTGGGTTTAGACCTTATCTTTAATACTAATAACAGAATCACCCCAATTCTTTTTTGTATGTTACAACTAGACCCTCCTGAAGTCGGCTTCGTTTTCTTCTTCTCCTTCGTCACACTTACTCCCCTCTGTTTTTGTTAGTTCCGTCACCGATTACATATATATGAAATTAGTACGAATCAAAATTTTTGTATAATCAATCATCAGACCTGGAAAGAGGGAGAGAGATGACCCACAAAACAAAAGAATCAAGCTTTATCAATTTACACACGACTGTGTACTAGTATAAATACATAGTGAGCAGAGAGAGAGAGAGGGAGAGATCCTTATGAAAAAAACCACACCAATCTAACTCCAAAGTCTCAAAAAAAGATTACAAAATCCAAGAATCACGCAGCTCTCAAGAATATCAGAGACGGAGAAAAGGGTGAGAGATCAGGGGCCACGAGGTCTGCAGAAACAGAGGCAGCCCTGAAACTGGTCTGGAGCTATCATTCCACCGCCTTTGCTTGTGTCCACCGCTTCAAGTAGCTTCACAACCTCCTCCATCTCCGGACGCCTGTCAGGATTCGGGTCCCAGCATCTCTTCATGATGTTTGCCACCGATTGTGGGCAGCATTTCGGAATCTCCGGTCTCAGATTCTGATCGAGACACACACACACAGAAACAGAGAGAGTGGGGGGGGGGGGTTAGATTTTCTGATTAAAAATGTAACAAAAAGGAGAGATTGTAGAGAAAGAAAGAGAGACCTTATGAACAACGGCGTGAGAGATCTCAGCAAAACTACAGTCAGCGTAGGGCATGTCGCAGCAGTATATTTCCCAGAGGCATACACCAAAGCTATAGACATCGCATTTCCGGTTGTAAGCTTTTCCTTCAAGAACCTAAAAAGCTCAACCTTTTGAGTTTTTTATTTATTTATTTTGTTTCCCACAATTACGAAACGAAACACAAAGGGAATTCGGCTCTGTACAATAATAATACCTCTGGTGCCATGTATCCAAGAGTTCCAGTTTCACCCGTCATGTCTTGAGGGTTCTGAGCTTCGACCCTAGCTACTCCGAAATCAGCAATCTTCAGCGTCTTATTAGTTTCTAACAACATGTTCTCTGTCTTCACGTCCCGATGTACAATCGCCTTGGAGTGAAGGTAACTCAGCCTAGAGACAAAAATTAAAAATTAACATAAAGAAAAAGGTAGGAGTTTTGTCGATAAAGGATGCATCTTTTTCCTGTATGAGAGATTTCAGATATATACAACAATCCATGATAAAAAAAGAGTGATTATTACCCTCTTGCGAGATCTAACGCGAGTTGAATGACATCCTTGATGGGTAGTTTGCTCCGATACTTCCTGATGAGGAACTTCTTGAGGGTGCCTCCTGCAACATATTCAACCACAACACAACAAGCCCTCGCAGGATGTGCACCGTTGCCACGCCCGCCTGAATCACCAGCAGGAGGGATCTTCAGATCAGAGGTTCCCATGGATGCTCCTATAAACTGCAAGACAAAACTTCAGAGCTTCTTCTTCTCCTAGCCACTTATAGCGTAAAATGATAAAAAAAAAATACCTTTGTAACGTTTGGATGATCGAGCTTCTGCCAGACGGCGACCTCTTGCTCGAAGGAAGCACGCAGAGACGTAGTTTCAGCTGCTGTGGCGTAACCATCTTCTCCCCAATCTAACACTTTCACTGCAGATTGTAACACAAACGAACGATTCATATCTAATAAACCCAAATCTTTCTTTCAACGGGAAGTCAAAACCCTAGATGAAACGGACCTGCGACTTGTTGGCCGGCGTAGACACCGCGGTATACAGTGCCATAAGTACCGTGGGCGAGGACGTGCTTCATGTCGAGCTTTGAGAGGTCAATCTCCCATTCCTGCATCGGCGGCGCCGGAGCCGGAGCTTTAGTGGAGCCGGAGGACATGGCGACACTTGAGCTTTGACCCATATGCAAATCCCATTTACTGAAATCCAGCGTATCCGCCCTCACGTATTGTCCTTGCCCCGCGCTCCTGCTCCCTACTCCGCCTAATTTGCTTTCCCGTTTCGACTCCGATCCGATTTCCACCGATCTCTCCGCCTCTCCGCCGCCGCCAGAAGCCATTTGATTTTCTCTCCGGCCTGGCTTTTCCTCTGTTGTTCAACTACGAAATCGAATGATCACCAAAAACAAAACCCAGATTTTTAAGGTGTTGCAAAATCAATGAGATGCGGACAAAGCTAGGGTTTTTCTTTCCGAATTATGTGGTGGAGATAGAGAAATGAGAAACAGCAAAAATTCGAGAGACAAAGACAAAAAGAAGAGAAGAAGAAGAAGAAGAAAGAAGAAGAAATTAGATTGATTGTGGTGTGATGTGGTGTGGTCTCCACAAGATAGAAAGAGGATTAGAGCGAAAGAGGATCGGTGGAGTAAGTTAGGTGAGAGACCAAATCATCTGTCTTTTTGACAGTTTCACCGGCCAATTCTCTCTCTCTCTCTTGAGCAGATTGATTGATTATTCCTTTGCCCTTTTCGATTCTATTTACAGCAAAACACAGACAGAGAGAGAGATGTGTGTCTTTTTCTTTTGGTTGGATTTTGATTCTTCTTCTCTGTTTAATAGTTTCAACGTCTCTTTGGAGCACTGAAACGGTGAAACTTCTCTCCTTTTCTTCCTTCCTTCCTTCCTTCTATATTCGGGGGCGTGTAATAGTGAGATTCCTTTACTCATTTCCCAGAATTTTACCACAAAAAAAAAAAAAAAAGACTTAGTTAATCTTTCTTCTAGTTTCCATAGCTTTTGATTCAACTCTGTTGACTTTTGACTTTTCAATGTGAACCACCGTCAAACGATTCCTAAAACTGGAAATCTTGGCTACGCAACACATGGACAAGAGAGAGAGATAGGCGAACAAGACTCCCTTGCTCAGTTAGGCAAATGCTCTGCATTAATTGAGACTCTTATTCATTCTCTATTCATTTCACCAATTTTATGGGTCTAATCATAATCCATTTTTTCTCAGAAGACTATACATTTATGGTTGGGTTCTCAATAAAACAGCAAAAAAAAAAAAAAACTATTTTTCACACTTACTGTGTGTATATCTATTTATCTAAGTTTTTTTTCCTTCTCACAGGTAAGTTTCCACCAAAAAATTAACCTTTTTATGAACCTTTTAGTTTGATTTATCAACGGACTCAAATCTATATAATATTACATACGATTAGATTTTCTAAAAACGTAAATTTGCTCTTCTCACTTCTGTAGAAAATTATATCTCAACAACTTATATTTTCTTATGGTTTTGTATTAAACACATAGTGATATGAGATTTCTCTTACATTTAAAAAAAAAAAAATTCAAATAGCTCATTATTGTAAAAATATTAATACATAAACTTATTCGATTTGTTCTTCTTTTAATTTTCATCAAACTCTAAAATTCTGATCAAATCTGTTGTAAAGAGGTTTTTTTGATGAATAAATTTTACATTCTTCAAAAAAAAAAAAAAATTAATACATATTCTTTAAAAAAATAATGTATTTAGAATTTTCAGAGCAACCTCTGTGATATACATTATTTCCATTTCTGATTTCTCACATGCATTATTGATTATGCCATGGTATTCTCTAAAAAGAGTCATTCTCTTGTCAATTTACAGCGGATTTAAATAAAATGTATACATAGAGAAATGAATAACATTTTTCAGTTTGTGACGCTAACTATCAAAACCCAAGGTCCACTTTAATAACCAGCATCACGCCTCCCATTGAGATCACTATTAAAGAAGAAAATAATTAAATTAGATTACGTAATTGTGATATAGAAGACAATGTATATAGTTTTGTTTTATAGTGTGTCAACTGAATATGTTGGGAATCTTCGTCCGTTGTTACTTGTGAGCACAAAGCACCAAAACGGCAAAAACGATACGTATCCACCAGCATATACCTTTTTTAAAAAAATAAATTTTTTTGAAAAAAAAAAACTGTCAACGCCGAGAATAAAAAAATTGCACTATAATGAAACTCAGCTATACAAGAAAACACCACATAAAAATGATGTTTACATTAGCAAAATAAACCCTTGTGTTTTGCGAAATTACCAAGTCCTCTCAAAAGATTAGGTTTGTGAACTGAACATTTAAGGGCGAAATTCGCATTGAAAAGTCCACCGGCGAATCGTTTTCATAGATCCAGTTGCAAATGTTTTAATCAAACATGCTAGTAAACTGATCGATATGCTGATGAATGGTTTAGTGGACTGGCCTCAGACAAGGTTTGGGAGCTGCAAATACTCTGTGAGATATCCTCTGAGCTCACTACCAAGCGGCTCGGTCTGTTTGCAATGCAGTACCGGTCTGAATAACTGGATTCGTGATGACCCGATAAAGGAACATCGTCTTGCAGATAACCATGCACAGAAATCTCATTTCGTGATCAAAGACCCCTTGCAAGAAAGAACATGCTGTAGCTCTTCTACTGGTCTAGAGAGATAAGATCCTCCCTCACCAGAGAACATATACATATATATATATATATAGCTAAATGTCGTCTTTGAAACCCTAAACAAGTACTTGAACGCATCATCCTCTTCGCGCCTCTAAGGGGATTGAAACACCTACCAAACAACTACAATCTCAGTTCGCTACAACAAATAAAAAAAAACTCCAACTGAAATCCCGGTCAAAGAAAGAATCTATCTATTGAACACTCTAGTCAACACAGAAATCAATACACTGAAACTGAAACTGAGACTGAGACTGAGAGACAAGAGTTTCGCTGCCGGAAAGTATTCTACCAATCGCATTCGATAGCTCCCGGATCCAAAGGAGCTACGTTAGTTCTCTTGTCTTTCTTCGGCTGCTTCTTCACCGGAGCCATCAACGACGGAGAGAAAGCGCTTCGATAAGGGTAAAAAGGGAAGGGAATCGAACATTGTTGCTTGCTGAACTCCAAACTCAGGAAAGTGGACTTTTTATATCATTTAGTCTAAAACTAAGCTCAGTGGTCAAACGACACCGTTTTTACGGTATTCGAAGTGAACGCAGTTTACTGGATTGACTCCGTGTCGGGCCCGCTGGTAGTTTAGTTTTTTTTTTTCCACTCCCGCTGGTAGTTTAGTTATGTAAAATCTTTAACATCTTTTTTTAAAAAACAAGTAAATACTTTTAAATCTAAAATCATTTATTATGGCCATCTTTAAGAAAAAAATACATACTTTTTCGTCGTTGTGTTTGCTAATTTTTGCTAGTAAAAACTTTACAATTTATCAGTTAAGAAATAAAATGGTTCTGTACTTGGTAAATCATTTTTACTAGATAACTGAAAAAGCAAAGTTTTGTTTTTTTACTCTTTTATCTAAAATCGAGAAAGAGAGGATATAGAAAAATCTAAAATCAATACTCAGCAAATTCAAATTCTTTTTTGCAAAAAAAAAAAAAAAAAAGAAACTCAGCAAATTCCAAGGAAAACATAAACTATACTGTAATTTGAAATTTTTTTTAAAAAGGGAACATCTTAGAGGAAACTGTTCTTTTGCCGCTCTCCGACGAATCGTCAGTTTCTTCTTCTTCTTCTTCTTCGTCTTCGCTTTATCTTTCTACTTTTCTGCTTTGAAAATTATACTAATTAAAATGTGTTTCTTTTGATAAAGTTTTGCATTTGGTAATTATATATAGTAATTTGCAATAGAGAGTGATTCGATTCTCTGCTCATCTACCACGGTGTCGGTACAAGATTGAAGGTCCGAAGAGTTTAGAAATATAATATAATAAAATCAATTTCCTTTATTTTTGGGTTGATGATTGCACACATACACAGGGGAGCTGGTTCCCACTTTTCGCTTTTTTTATGATTACTGTTTTGATGATAGCAATCATAAATCTTTGCTGAAAGCTACGCTCGATTTGTTTACAAATCTTGTTTGGTGCTTGACGTGACACTGATTGTATTTCCAGATTTCTGTAGCAGATTTGATGCAAACTTTTTTTTTTCTTGTGTGTGTGCGTGCTTCAATGTCTCTGTGCGTGTTTATCTTATTATTAGAGAGGTTTGGTTCTTTTCTCTCCTCTCATATGGTTTCTGTTTGTTTTTGAAGATTTCCATGGAGCGGTATGAAGTTCTGGAGCAGATTGGGAAAGGCTCCTTTGGCTCTGCTCTTCTTGTCAGACACAAACAAGAACGAAAGAAGTATATATATATATATATATATCTTCCTCTCTCTCTCTTTTTTTCTTTTTTCTTTCTTCTATTAATTTGCTTCTCTATTTTCTGTGATTCTGCTTTTCACAGATACGTATTGAAAAAGATTCGTCTCGCTCGACAGTCTGATAGGGCTCGCCGATCAGCCCATCAGGAGGTTTGTGTTCTGTTTGATCACCTTTTTTTTTTTTTGGTTGTGGAATGTGGATCATCTTAGATTAGGATTAAGATGAAGAGTTCGGGCCTGATCCATTGATGTTTCAGATGGAGCTTATTTCTACTGTCCGCAATCCATTCGTTGTGGAATACAAAGATTCATGGGTTGAAAAGGTCCTCTTCTTCTTTCCTCTATCTTCTCATTCTCTGCACATGAAACATTCTTTCTGCTTGCTACTTACTCATCATCTACCTTCTTTCCAGGGTTGCTATGTCTGCATCGTTATTGGATATTGTGAAGGCGGAGACATGTAAAACGCTTTTCTCACCATTGAAATCAGTTCCTTTTTTTTTCCTTTTTAGTTTGCTCTTAATGTTCCCAATCTGAATCTTTCTTGCAGGACAGAAACCATAAAAAGAGTATGTGGCGTTCATTTTCCGGAAGAGGTTTGTCTCAGCTAATTAAGTCTTCTGTTGTTGCAATCTATCATATTTTGAAAATACGCCTTAATTGGCTGCCTTCTCTTTAAAATTTGACAAAAAAAAAAAACCCATCAAATCCAGAAACTCTGCCAATGGCTTGTTCAACTCCTAATGGCACTTGATTATCTGCACTCCAACCATATTCTTCACCGCGATGTCAAGGTAAAGACATTATAACCTCTTAGCCGCTGCAAAAATAATCTGTGTTCCTTTCATGTCTCAACCATCTCTAAGTATCGTTCACATTTCTTTTCAGTGTTCTAATATATTCTTGACAAAAGATCAAGACATACGGCTTGGTAAGTTTGTGAGATTTACTTGTCTTTCTCCCTTTTTCAAAGCTATTAACGCATCCACATTTTCGGTCTCAGGTGACTTTGGCCTCGCTAAGATTCTCACTTCTGATGACCTTACATCCTCTGTAAGTCACTTACACTAACAAGTCTTTTGTTGTTTTTGAGACACATTTTGTGAAAAGTCTGTATGTTTATAGGTTGTTGGTACTCCAAGTTACATGTGCCCTGAGCTTCTTGCTGACATACCTTACGGATCAAAGTCAGACATTTGGTCTTTGGGTATAACTACACATTCTTCATTGCTACTTCTTTTTTTTTTTTTTTTTTAAAATTATTAACCATCACTTGTTCAGCTTGTGACTAACCTTGTTTAAGACATCGTGGCAAGCAGGATGCTGCATGTATGAAATGGCTGCTCATAAACCTCCTTTCAAAGCTACTGTAAGCGTCCTTATAGTTGTGTTGATTTTTGTTTTGATCTTGGAATTAACACCCTTGATATGAAATGTGACATCTTGATTCCAGGATGTGCAGACATTGATCACCAAAATACACAAACTGATAATGGATCCTATTCCTGCCATGTATTCCGGTTCATTGTAAGCCTGAAATCATTCTCTTTGTTAACATTAACCGACTCTCGCTGTACCAAACTCTTTTCCTCGCTTATCTGCAGCCGAGGCCTCATCAAAAGTATGTTGAGGAAAAATCCTGAACTCAGGCCGAGTGTATGTTTCCTGTGATACTTATCAAATGATTGGTGGTTAAATCATAACTGAGCTAAGCATATACTGTGTCACTGCAGGCTAGTGAGCTGCTTAACCATCCTCATCTTCAGCCGTACATCAGCATGGTTTATCTGAAGCTTGAGAGTCCCAGGCGAAGCACTTTTCCACTGCAATGGTCTGAGAAGGGCTCTACGGTGAATGAAAGAAGAAGGCATTCTTTCAGCAACGACAGGAGATTGAATCCGAGTGTCTCTGATACAGAAGCAGGCTCTGTGTCTTCTTCAGGCAAAACATCTCATTCACCAGTGTATAATGGGAGGAAAGTCTCACAAGTAACAGTTGGAGTCGTCAGTGAAGAGATTGTTGGTCAAAGACAAAGGCAGGAGGGAGTGAAGAAGCAATCAGGTGGAGCAAGAACACCGAGAGTGGCTGCGACCTCAGCAAAGGCATATGTCATGTCAAAGAGGGTTGAAACGCCGTCAAGCACGCCGCGCACTGTCTCCAAACATGAACTGGTAAGAAGAAAAATCAAAGCTTTTAAAAACAAAACAGGGGAGTGACCTGATCTCTCTGGTCTTTGCAGAAGAAGGAGTTGAATCCTGGAGACAGAAGGAGGAGTAGGAGAGTATCTCTTCCGTTGGTGGTGGAAAACCCGATGTGTCCATACGAATCGGACATCACTGCAATTTGCGGCCTAAACTCACCGGACGTTTCTGTAAACGCTCCAAGAATGGACAAGATGGCTGAGTTCCCTGACGGTCTCTTGCAGAGCAGAGAGAGAGAGTCAAGAGCAGTAGATAAAAATGAGGACAAGTCGATGACCAAGGACAAGTGTACGAGTGTAAAGACAAGGTCAGGAGGTTGGGAGGAAAAACAGACAAGGTTCGACACGTCGTCGTATAAGCAGCGCGCGGAGGCTCTGGAGGGATTGCTGGAGTTCAGTGCAAGGCTTCTGCAGCAGGAAAGGTACGATGAGCTTGCTGTCTTGCTTAAACCCTTTGGACTCGAGAGGGTTTCTCCCAGGGAGACGGCCATCTGGTTGTCCAAGAGCTTCAAACAAGCTTCCGCCTAGAGGCATCAACCAACCTCCTCCTCCATCAAAACGCCTTGTATTTTTGATTGTCGTCGTTTCAAGTGTATAAATAAAATAAAAATAAAAAGAAAACGGCGTGCATGTTAATTATCCGAATGAATGAATAATATCAAAGCTTGCTTTTCTGGGCCGTGTTGGGTTGGGCCATTAAAAATTGTGAACGTTATTTATATGTTAAAAAATAAAGAAAATTGGTAAGTCGTAGTCGTCGTCGTCGTCGTAATTTTGAATGAAGTCAAATCGGGGATTGAACCCGAGCGACCCCAGTGGGCACAGAGAGAGAGATAGTGATAGGAGCTGCTATGAAGGGAGGAGACAAGGTGGAAGCAGAGATTCTCGAACCCTATCAACTGTCCTTTTCGGATCTTCTTTTGTCCTCCTCTCGCTTTCCTAAACGGATCTCGAGAAATGTGATGGAAGCCCTTGGCCCAACCGGCCCAGGCCTGCTTTGTATCACCGGCGTTCTTGGCTCCGCCCTTCTCCGCCGTAAACTCCTTCCTTTGGCTCGGAAGCTTGCTCTGCTTGATCCCGATAAGCGTAATCGCATCCTCAAGGTACCATTTGCTGCTTCGCTCTTCTCATCATCAAGATTCCAACTTTGACCTTCCCAATAATAGTGTACTGGGATTGATACAAACGTTTCTTCATCATCGCTACTGGCAAAGGAGCACCACTTGGGAAGCGACGTTCCTCTGAAGAACCCAGAACGACATGTCTCATCTTTTGCAATGCAGCTCAACTATGACCGCACCTCTTTCGATGAGCCTATTGGAGCTAAACTGTCCTTGAAGGAGGAGGATGATGATGATGAGTTCAAAAATCTTGGTGGTGCGTTTAAGGAACTTGGTTTCTGCATGATGGAGTTGGGTTTGTCGATAGCCCGACTATGCGACAGGGAGATTGGTGGAGGCCTGCTCGAGGAGACCTTACTCGATTCTTGCACAGCTAAAGGGCGTCTCATACATTACCACTCCGCTGCAGATCATCAGTTCCTTCTCACAGAATCCCAGAGGAGAAAGCTATCATCTGGTAATCGAGTATCACGAAACCATAGAAATGGGACTTGTTTTGGTGGGACTCGTCATTTCAATCTGTGGCAACAATGGCATTACGATTATGGGATCTTTACGATTCTCACTGATCCTATGTTTCTATCCTCGTATTCCTACGAAGAATGCAATTCCATGTGCAGGCACTCTTATCTGCGGATCTATCATCCCAGCAACAACAAGTTCTACATGGTCAAAACTCCACTAGACAGTTTTATAGTTCAAATTGGAGAATCTGCTGATATTCTGTCCAAAGGGAAGCTACGGTCGACCCTTCACTGCGTGTGCAGACCGGAGATGCTGGACCACATAAGCCGCGAGACATTTGTGGTGTTCTTACAGCCAAAATGGAGCCACGCTTTCTCGGTCTCGGAATATACAATGGAACATCTAAGGTCAGATTGTCTACAGAGACAGCTTCCTGTTACAGATGATGTCTCTAAAACTGACATACAGAAAATTGTTCCACCTCTATCGTCACGGTTAAGGGACGGGATGACATTTGCCGAGTTTTCTCGGGAAACGACCAAGCAGTACTACGGAGGGAGCGGCTTGCAATCCAAGAGATAACCGTCCTAGTTAGTTCTTGAGGCATGTAAAAGGAAACCAAACCACACAGGTTTATGATCGTTAGGTAGCCAGGAAGTGCTGGTTCTGTGAGAGATTAAAGGGAGAGTTGGGATTCGTCTTGTCTACAAAGCGATGTTGGAGCCAAAACAGTGAAAGCTGTTACATCGTTATCACAGTCAAAAGCTCACTCTTTTAGACATGCTCTTTTTCCTTTTCTTTAGTTTCTCTCTCTCTCTCTCTAACTCTGTTATGTTTCTGTTGTGTCTCCCTCGATGCTGTTCCAAGCTTACATCTCCCTGTTTGTTTTCAAGTGTCGCATTAGGACAAAGTGGTGTTAATAAAGTAAAAGCTGCCTGCCTCTACACAGATTCCTTTAGGGTATCAACCTTCTTTCTTTCTTTTTTCATTTTTGATTTATCGTTTATTTTCATGAACTTGTACGTGTAGATCAAATGGACAAGAAAGGGTTTTGCTCGCAAGTCTTTTTCTTTCGTGAATTCAAAACAAAGTATCAAACTTTCTCCCTTCAAAGATGCTTACTTTGACTTGGAGGTGCTTTTGCATCGAAAGGGGCCTTGGGTTTCAAACCCACAGAAGCGGATATGGTGTGTAGGTATAGGTGTCTATTGTAACCATATCAAAAGCAAAAAAAGATAATAATAAAAAAAAGTAGTTTAAAGAAACAATCACAAGGAAAATAGGATTCATCATCATTCGAAGTGCTGATACATTCTATATTAATTGGTATAAAATACAAAACGTCCAAACAAGAACAATCATTGCAGGCAAAGGAATAAACAGAGAGACAAAATGACAATTTTTCTAATGGATTATAAAAGAATAGTAAATATGGGTATCCCTAGAATTAGACAGAGCAAAAGGGAATAAAGGATGTCTCTTTATCAAGTGGTCACCCACCTTCAATTGCAAAGTGCAGATGCATGCTAAGTTATCAATTACTAAATGTATGTATGTATATTAACACTTAGTTACTTGGTTAACCAACAACATCACTTAGTAGTTACATGATTAATTCAAAGGCGAATACAACGATGACTTTGATTCCCCTCCTTTTTATTTGGTTTTTGTCTTTAAAGACTCCTTGATTCGCCTAAAGTAATTTTTGATGTGTATTAATTAAACAATTGGAAAGATGCGGCCTTGTTATTGAAAAGCGACGTCTTTTTTTTTTTTTTTTGAAAAGATGTCCATTATTTACGCAACGACTATATATTGTATTACTTACTGCTCACTCACTCACTCTGTAAGGAATAATTTCATTTTCTTTGAATGAATTAAGAGTAAAATGAACAAAAATAGCTAAACGCCTTTTTTTTGTGGGGAGCTATATATATATATATATAGTACACACAACACACACTAGTTCCCCTGTGAAGAATAAAAGGGATGGAGAGAGAAGTGAGACGACCGAACCCAATCAACAGCTCTCGCCGGCCGGAGATATTTTCTTCAGGCGCCGGTAGTACTCAGCTGCCGGAAAGCCCGCGAGGCCCGATGGAGTTCTTGTCAAGATCCTGGAGCGTCTCAGCCTTGGAAGTTTCGAGAGCTCTCCACACCGCCAAGTCAGCTCCGGCCACCACCAGAACTCCTTCAATTAACACTCCGATACCGGAAGAAACCAACACTGAGAAAGAAGAATGTCCGCCGGAAAGCAGCCAGTTCTCGTTCGCTGCTTCCGCGACTTCACAGCTTGTTCTTGAGCGGATCATGTCTCAATCGGTACGTTCGGTTAATGAGTAGTTTCAGACAGACAAGACTCTGATCTTTTGTGCCTGAGATATCCATCATGATGACTGAGTTAGTTTAATGTTTGAATAATTGAAGGAGGTGTCACCGCTAACGTCGGGGAGGTTATCACACAGTAGCGGCCCACTCAACGGCGGCGGTTCTTTTACGGAGACGGACAGTCCTCCCATCTCTCCCTCCGATGACTTGGACGACGTCGTCAAGGTACTTCTTTCTAACTCATCTCATCTTAATCAAAGTGTAATCCTTGATTTATCAGTTTTCGAGTCCCAATAATTACATCTTTTAAAAATGCAAGTCTTTTACTTAAGAGTTTGTTATCAAAGTTATTTTTTTAAGGGAAAAAAAAAAACGAGAGAGAAAATGGAAAAGTACACATCCAAGTGAAAGCAGATGAAACGTTTATTTTTCCGGACAAAAACAGATTTGACTTTGACTCTCGACTTTACAACCTGTAATTAGCCTCTCGCTCACTTCACCCACACAAAAAGAAAAAGATATTTGCCTGTTTACCTCCAATTTCACCACAGATGTATTTATAATAGGAAGTGACCGGCCAATCTTCTTCTTGTTACTAAACCAAAAAAAAAAAAAAAAAGGAAGCAATTCTTTAAGTTTGGGTCGTTGGCATAATTTAAGGAACTGCAACGATCAGCCGTCTGGGTCTTGGGACTATAAGACGCACTAAAGCCCAGTCGGCGATCATTAAAAGCAGATGAGATAGAGAGATATTAAATGTGTGATGAAATAGTAGAGTTAGAGAGATTTAAGTTTTTGGACACGGTTGTAGAAATGTGACTGTCACCCCTAGAGCTCCTCCATGTTTGGCTCATTTTAAGAAAACTTTATGCCTACTACACTCTTCTAGAGACTAGTCACTTTCCCTCCATTTCCAAGCAATTTTATTTCCTCAACTCAGAAACCCAATTTTACTGTTATCATCAATGCAGTATTTTCGCACCCACAACACCATACAGCCTCTCTTCTCAGGCACAGGATGCAGCCGTGGTACCACCGGAAATGGTAGCAATACCCCCGTGGCTGGAACCGGCCCAAAGACAGTTGGTAGGTGGCTCAAGGACCGTAAAGAAAAGAAGAAAGAAGAGAGTAGAGCTCACAATGCACAGGTCCATGCGGCTGTCTCTGTTGCCGCGGTTGCATCTGCTGTGGCAGCTGTAGCAGCAGCGACAGCTGCCTCTTCACCAAGTAAAAACGAGCAGCTGGCCAGAATTGATATGGCCATGGCTTCTGCTGCCGCACTGGTGGCCGCTCAGTGTGTGGAGGCTGCTGAAAACATGGGAGCTGAAAGGGATCACTTGACATCCGTTGTGAGCTCCGCAGTGAATGTTAAGTCCCATGACGACATTGTCACACTTACTGCAGCTGCTGCAACAGGTAATGTTTATTCAAAGTTACTTGTGTCGAGAATTTTTCATTGTAAATTCACCCCCAAACTTTTTGCAGCTCTGCGAGGAGCAGCCACATTGAAGGCAAGAGCGCTTAAAGAAGTATGGAACATAGCTGCTGTGTTACCAGCGGAGAAAGGTGCAAGTTCAGCGCTGTGTGGCCAGGTTGAAACAAAGCACAGCGATAGTAGCTTTAGTGGAGAATTACCTATAGCTGGGGAAGACTTCCTTGGCGTCTGTAACCAGGAACTACTAGCTAAAGGCACCGAGCTCCTCAAACGAACCCGTGGAGGTACTCCAAAAGCTAATACTCGTTTAAAATGATCTTTACGATTAAGAGTATGAAAACGAAGGGGTTGCTGACCTTGTATTTTGAAAGCAGGTGATCTCCACTGGAAGTTTGTCTCTGTCTACATCAACAAAGCAGGCCAAGTTGTGCTGAAAATGAAGAGTAAACACGTCGGAGGGACCTTCACAAAGAAGAAGAAACGTACACACATATCTTCTGCTTTTGACGAAATTCAGAAAGCTCATACAGCTCATGATTTTGATTTATGTTTTGGTTTTGCAGATATGGTGCTGGAAGTAAAAAGGGATATACCTGCATGGGCTGGCAGGGATCTCTTCAACGGAGACAAGCATCACTACTTCGGCTTGAAGACTGAAACAAAGAGGGTCATTGAGTTTGAGTGCAGAAACCAAAGGGAATACGATATATGGACTCAGGGCGTTTCCCGCCTTGTCGCCATTGCTACCGAGAAGAAGCAAAAAAATTCCATGTCCAAGTGGATGGCACCTTAGTAACAGAATTAAAAAAAAAAAAACTAGCAGAGAAGTAGATGCTTTTAGTCGAAACTTGCATTGATAAGAAGAATAGTTTTAAACATCAAGGAGTAGAAAGACTTCCTCTCTTTTGTAATATTCTTTTTAATCCATTGATTGAGAAGAGATGACTTCTAAGACTTTCACAAGTAGAATGAGTGTTACAGAGTTCAACTTTCCTTTACAAGCCAGATAAAATAATTTTGAGATATGAAGAAATGACAAAGTTTTATAAGAGAAGGAAGGGGCTAACTATCAGCAGCCCTCAAGAGAGTGAGGAGAGATAGGAAGAGATTGATGACGTCCAGATAAAGAGAGACTGCCGCCCAAATGTACTCGTCATACGAGTGTCTCTTGATCAAGTTGTCCGTATCATATACAATGTAGCCACAGAAGATGATGGATGCAAAACAACCATAGATCATCACCGAGATCTTTCCGAGAGGGAAGAGAATCTACACAAACAAAAACAGAGGAAGTTAAGAATGTGATCATCGAACAGAAGACGAGAAGAGAGCATTGGCAGAGAAGAAATGGAACCTGGATGAAGGAAAACACCATAAGCACAATGACGGCACCGAACAAGAAAGGTCCGAGGAAGTTGAAGTCATGACCTCTTTTGGCAGCCCAGAAAGTGTAGAGAGTGAGGGATACCACCACAACAGACGTCAAAATGACAGACTCGAGAATGACTTTTCCTGTTCCACCACAAACAATCCAATCACGTTAGACGAAGATGTCAATCCAATCACCACAAACAATCCAATCCAGAGCAAACGCAAAACCGTACCGCTGGTAAAGGCGCAGGTCAAGCCAACGGCAAAGGCAAGGGAGACGGTGAAAATCCCGAGTAATATATAATTCACAGGATGCTTCTGGTGATAGTAATACAATGGACACATAACTGCGCACAACCAACCCAAAAAAATTAAAAATAAAATGATGAGAAAAGCAGAGGGAGATAGGAGTAGACTCCAGGGAGAAATCGAGAGCATCAATCAATGGAGTAGAGAGAGAGAGAAGTGAAGAGCATCAAATCAATGGAGAGGAATTAACCAATCAATGGAGTGAAGATAACAAGGATGTAGAGAGCGAAGCCGGCGCCGGTGGTGGTGAAGAAGACGGAGATAGGAGGAAACTTAACGACGGTGGCGGCGACGGCGATAGTGACGAGCAGCTGGATGGAGATGATGGAGTAGACCTTCCGGATGAAAGACCATCGGAGCTCGGGGGGCTCCGTCGTCATCTTCGGGTAGAGAGGAGTCTGAGCTGACTCCAGATCATACTCCTGGTTCCACATCTTCTTCCTGATGGAAATCGTCGGCGGCTACGGAATCCTGGGGAAGAATAAGAAATTTGCGATCGATGGAATTGGAATCGTCGGAAGAGGGAAAGATGTAGACACCACAACAACAAGGGAAGACCAGAGAAGAGGAGAAGCTTCCCGATACGTCGTCGTCGTCGTCGTCGTCTGAGATTTTGACACGTGTAAACTTTCAATATAATAGGTCGTTCGTTTTCAATCGGAACATCGCCGCTCAGGTTGAAGATCTCTTCTTTCTTTTTTCTCAAAACGACGTCACCCTTCCGTATACTCACATTTTATCAGTCCTCTGTTAGGATTTGATTTACCATTCCCTAAACCACCAAATTCATCCTTTTTCTTACCCAAATTATTTACATCAATATCACAATGAGTTTCCAAGACAAAAGGAAATAAGAATTTCCAGGTTTTTTACAAACAGGAAAAGCCTCCACAAGAGTAGTAGTAGATATGACTTGTGGTAAGTTGAAACTCTCTAACAATATACTTCAACTCCGTCTTCTCCACATTACATGCTTCAAATTTCAACAGAAGAAGGCAAACCTTAGGAACTGGGAGGAGGCTGGAAGTAAGGGTGCTGCAGAGCCTCATCCACATTCACTCTGTCCTCCTGCACCCCCACGCATCATAACCCATAAAACTTGTCAACAACAATTCTCTCGCCAAGATTTTTCTTATTTACACAAAAGGTACCAAAAAAAAGACTAGGCAGGAGCAGAGATCTCACAGGGTACCATTGTAATAGACCCCGCACCAACCTTAAAGCCCATACATTAGGAAACCTGCATTTTCCACCCACTTTTGTTTATGTAGCAACATCTTCACAACCAAACAAATAAAAACTACCATCAAGTCACGGAATCATCAAACTAACCCAATCTTAAGAGGGTCTCTACTCCTTATCTGTTCTGCCAAAAATTCTTCAGAGCATTTCCATGACGCTAGTGAAATCCCACCCTACATCCCACGATTTATTACCTTTGCATAAGACAATTAGCATCCACGTTTACGGAAAGGTGCTCAAACCATCTTAAATTTTCACATTTGAAGAGATTCGATAATATAGGCATGGACCACTATGACACGAATACTAATTAGCTGAATTGCTTAGCACGAATATCTGAACAACATAATCTCAAAATGACTTTTTTCAGATAAGTCAAAGGTATTCTTTAAATCTAATAACCATGGTCAGTCAACAGAACTAACTATCCTTTACCTGCTTTGTGCTCGCGCCACCATGTTTTAAAGAGCTGCCTGGAATTAGGATGCACATTTCCATAAAGGATCGAAGCCTGTCCCCGAGATTAACATTCCAATAAATTATTAACTAAAGACCGTTGTGGTGGTCGGTCTCAAGCAAAAATGATTTACACTCCTAATTCAAAAACTTACTTGTATGCAAGCTCTTTAAAGTTTTCACTCCAACCTCTGATATGTTGATCCAAAAGGGCACGTGTAACAGAACTAATCTCAAAAACATTTGGTGATCCCAAAATCATCTCTAACATCACAACCCCAACACTCCACATATCGTATCTGCGAGAGAAAAAAAAGGTGTTATATATATATGTGGCAAGGTCAGTTGCAGCCACGCTTTCTAAAAGAAGCAGGATCTCTCATACTTCAATGTCAAACTGGTTGGTCCCCGGTGCCAGCTGCTGTTCAGAATGGCTTCGGGTGGTGCATAATCATGAGTTTGTTCTGCTCTGAATTCAAGATGATCCAAAAGTATTGTGATAATCAGGATTCACAAAACCAGAGATTAGGAATTTTCTCAAAAACATACAAAGAAAAAGGAAATACCTTGAAGGACCTGCTGACCCATAATAATGTTTCATTGTGAATTCATCAAGTGCACTGCCAAAGTCGATGATGCGCCTAAACAGTGATTATAAGACCATCAGTTACCAGGAAACAAGAAATTACATAAGTGGAGGACTCAAATACATAAGTGCTACAGAAGTTTAGAAATAAATGGAGCAAAACGAATAAACCAGAAAACTGAACCGTAATCTACGTACATTTTAGTTTTGAAGTTATAATCTCCATTTGGTACACCCTTTAAGCATCTGCCTGACTTGATGTCTTCAAGGCACATGACCATATTCTCTTACGAACATCCCATGCAATCATTGTAAATTCAGTTTCCGTGAGAATGCTCATCTGTCGCAGAATGTACACTACATGAACCACCATTAACATCAAAAAGATTCTTACCGGGTTTTATATCTCTGTGAGTAATATTGCGATCATGACAGGCCTTTAGACCCAGCAACTGAAAAAGAAGGGTAACGCGTAAAGGAAAAGTAAGCACAAACAGATTTTGATTCCCGAGATGCAACTGTCAAACGCAGGAACAAAATCAGAACATTCTCGAATTCCTACACAACATACCAACTGCCATATTATTCTCCGCATTTCTTCTTTTCCTGATTCTGTCGTCTTCAACCAGGTCCACCACTTTGACGGACGAAGTATCTGCACATGACTTGCCTCTTCAGCCTTTTCCCCATTAGAGCTATTCTCTGCTTCTTCCACAGTGTACATCAGCTTTGATAAAGAAACACCCTCGTGATGAAACACAAGCCATATGTCATTATATCGAGATTCAAAATACTCTATGTATCTCGCAATATGTTTCAAACCCTCTTCAGAGAGATCCAATTCTGATGACGCTGATTGAGAACTTGACGTTTGCGCTGCAGTAGAGCTCACGCTTATATTGTATGCATTTCGAAACAATTCACCAAAATACTTCTCCCTGAGACCACTTAAATAGACAGTTGGTCCTCTCTCTACCTGTTTAGGAAAAATAATGGAAAGTGTAGAAATTAAATTTGAGAAAGACTTGCATCTACAAGTCATCATATAGGTCGATGGATGACATAACGAGCAAGGAGCAAACTCTTGCAAAGAATAATCTATGCCAGATCCTGAATAATTTATTTATGCAAGAACCTTTCAATTTGAAACAATTTTTTACTATAAGCAATTAACAGTTGAGAACTACTGCTACCCCCAAATAACCAGAGAGTGATGTCCACATCACAGATTCATGTCTTCTCACCATCACTCTAAGCATACATAGCCAGAAAAAGCGAAAAGAAAGTTGCAGACATCATGTTTTAAAGGAACGATTAAAAAAAAATCCCGGAAAGAACACATACCATTATCCGCTTCAAAATGAAGGAGTTATCAAGAACATCTGCATCATAATGATCTGTAGATGCATTGCTAGTTACGTTTTCAGCGTATCCATTGATATGAACACCATTTTTTGGTATATTCTCATCTTCTTGGATCAAACTAGTAGCGTTATTTCCTTGATAGCAATTCCAGTGAAATGCCAACCACACCTCACCAAATGCACCGCGCCCGAATTTTTTCTTCAGCACATAGCTAAAAATCACATGGCATTACACAGTTTTATCAGCCATTTCTTAAGAATGTTTTTCTATTTTAAAAGATTACTGTTTCCATTATATGGAGACACAAAGATAAGACCATCATGTTTCTCTGTAAAGAAACCATCTAGCAAAAAGGCAACACGAAGACATCACATGCGCACAACAATGGATTTGCCCCTCCAAAATTTTAGCAATGACTACCTAGCCAAGCGCACCGACAAAAAACAAAGAGCATGAAAGAACAAAGGATTTGGCATAAGGTTGCTAATCACAGTATTACCTAAGATCATATACAGGGATCTCATTCTTCAACGATGATACAAAAGAGGGGGAAAACTCATCAATCCCAAAGGAAAAGAAGAAGGCACCTCGAGTCTGGAAATGAAATATCATCCGTCCCGTTATTAGCACCAAAACCATGTAAGGGTACAGATTCAAGTAACCCAAGGAAAGTAGCAAAGCTGTCAGGATTGATGCACTGATCTCGATTCTCGTTGATCGCCGTTCCAGAAGGCAAACACCAGCCTTTAATAGCGTGTAAATTTTCAGATCACCAAAAAAAGGGGAAGAATCAAGGATATGGTTATGAATAAATCCAGGTTCCGTGGAACCAAAAACCACCAACTATCAGGTTTCTCAACTAAAATTGGATTCCACTGAGAAATTTTCATTTACCAGAGAATGACTCGGCAGATGCAGGTAGAACCTGAGGCGAGTCACCGATGTAACCGTTCAAATATTCCATTTGCCCTTGAGACGCACCAATAAGGTTCTCTGACATATAAAAGCAGCAAAAACTTCCGTTTTTAACTTCAACCTAGCATAAGAAGGATGGCCAGATCATATAAGTTGTAAGGTCAGCAAATGCAAACTTCTGTCACAATTAATCAAATATATAGAGTGCTGAGTCTGCTGACAGAGAATGCCTTAGGAAAACAAAATGAATATGAAAATATCAAAATTCTGTCAATTGGGTCATACCAATAACCTGTTAAACATGGTGGCAATTGGTTGAGTCTGCTTCCATTTCAATGAACCCGAATTGAAATCATTAGGCACTGTTGGGAAGGCAAAAGCTTGATTAGCCAAACACGAGAATGTCGATTATCAATGAAGCTTCACACTCTAGATTTCATAATGCGGATGTCAGGGAATCTAATTGCAACCAGAGAAACTCACATGGCAGTGCACAGGTGTTACTCGGCAATGCTAAATCAATCTTATCTTTGTTGTCACTCATACTCTGCTCCTTCCGTTGGAGCTGAGAAACTAGATTAGATTTTAGAGGAACAACAACAGCAGCCATATTATCCATGCTTCCCTTGTCAAAAGCAGTATTAATTAAACAGTCTGCCAAAGAAACTGTGCAGTAAGAAGGCACTTCGGCTCCAGAGCTAGTTTGACTGTTTACTTCCGACAGACGATCGCATACATCTTGCACCTCCAACTTCTCAAAGATGCCATCAGTTGACACTACCAAGTAGCTGTCATTAGCCATTAGAGGCTGCCAGTCCATCACCTCAGGTGCAGAGATGACACCGTAACTGAAACAGATATCAAAACTCACATTTCATCTTATGATAAAAGAAACACGAGTTTTAGGAATAAGCATGTTCAGATACAACAAGCAATGCCTACCTTTTGAAATTAAGGTCACCAATTGAACGAGAGACAGCCAGCTGACCGTTCACTCGTGGTACACCGGCCCACTCAGTGACATAACCTCCTGCAGCTTCAACACGATTTTTTTCATCCTCTCTATTTGGGTGATGATCCTTTGTCAGTTCTTTGGCAATCAAACGCAATAGTCCATTGCTATGCTCCAGTTTGAAGTCAGAGAACCTTGACGGTGAAGAGCCTTGATTGCGCCTTCGATCTCTGTACAACTTCACCAAAGTAGCTGCAACAAGCAAACACCATTGCAACAAAATGTTTTTATCAAGATTTCATTAAACGATAAACACAACACTGGCTTTTGGTTAGGCGACTTGATTTAGAAACAGATGTTGCGAACCTCTAGCTTCTTCTGGAGTCTCAAAATTTTCAGAGCACAAAAGTGCCTTTGAGTCACCGATACTGGCAACCATTAGTCGACCATCTACGGTAAGTGCAATTGTAGCCGTTGAACCTGAATTCAACTTCCGGTTAGATGCTTCCTGGAGAAAACAAAGATTAGCTGGTTACAGCATAATCATGATACTGAAAAGGATATGTTTATCGACAAGGTTCAACGGATTGAGTAGAAGACATCCAGGATACCTTAGTAAATGTGGCATCAACGTCATGGATGGCTCTCAGCAATGCTTCCTTCATAATATCCAAGTGAAGAGAATCATCGAAATTAAGCGGCAGCGAGTCTCGCAACCTGCAAATTGGAAAACTAGGATGAGGCGGACATGCCACACATCCAAAATCACATCTCCTCACAGATGACACAAGGAAAGCACCTTGAGATGGTCATTATATAAATTAGTCAAAGATGAGTGTTTTGATATGGGAAAGAGACATGAAATGAAAAAACACTCAACTGCATTTTGGAATCCAGGTTGTATAGATGAATGATTTCATCCAGAGTTACGCCATGCGGAATAACACTGTGCTCCCCTTGAGTTGGTAACCTTCCAATCAACTTCCTCGTCATGGCAGAAAACGTTGCGTCCAAGAGAAAGTTGATGTGCAAGGCAAAATAATCCAATAGAAGTTTTGAAGCCATGTCACTGGCTTCTGCACCATTATGTCCGTCGAAAACTGCTGCGATTCCAACCAAAACATCCTTTGTTCCAGTCTTGCCTGCTCAGATTTATGAGACAATGCCGTTAATATCAGTTTTGTTTTTTTTAATCTTTGTTCTTAACCTAACGAGTAGAATCTAATAGAAATTGTTACATACCGGGAAAGGGAATCCGAAGATCAAGAGCACAGAGAAGACGATCCTCTTGGTATTTCCTACGACCTTGTATCGCTGCCGCATGGCAACGAGCACCTCCACTGCGTGTGCGAGAACGAGAACCCCAGTTCTGGAGATTCCAACGAGGGCATTTGGGCGATTGAAACACAGCTGGAGCCCCTCCTTCTTTGTAAACCGTCAAACACGTGGAAGATTCCCCTCCACAGTTGCTAGCCAAGAACAAGACGATGAAAGGTGTCAGGAACCTTCGATTTAGCAGAATTGATTTGACACTCGCCGTCATCTTCCTTGCATGGCTTGCGTAAGATTTGAGGGATTCCTATGAAAATACACAAATAATCTATTTTTTGGATTAAAAGAAGAAAATAGAAAAATGCAAGCTCCCTTTGGCTTACTTGAAATCCAACCCCGAGCTCACCGCCTATGGGTTGAGGGGTGAAATCGAGAGAGATTGAGTTGAAGGTGAAGAAGACCGGAAAAATAAATTGTTCTTCCCTGATACCAAACCTTCTGTTTCACTAAAAGTGTTTCAACTAAACCCTGCACCGGCCGGTTCAATCAGCGGAGGTGGTTAACGTTTTTTTGGTTCGACCAGTAAGTCCATTAACGGCCTTTTAGTTTCGGGTTTATTCGAAGGGCGTACACGTGTTCGTGAGTACGTGGCAATCAGTTGGTGCCACATGTCAAGCGTAAAAAACGAGATGACTTTTCTGTTTCATACAAGTTGATGATGTTCCTAGCGTTTTGACCCAGTCTTCTACGGTACAATGTTTCCACGGAACCATACTTGTTTGTTAAAACTATAAAATATCGTTAGATATTATGGGACATACTACACTTGATCTTAGCCAAAAGGCCGAGAAAGGTATGATATATGGGACATACAATCTGATTAATTCTAGTAAAAACAAATACTTGTACACGTGTTAATTACACAGCTTTCGTTAACACAATTGTTAATAATGTGTTTTTTTTTTAATTGTTATCTATAAAACGTACACCTATACATAATCCAAGTTGCATAGAGTGGCGTAGCCAGGCACATGGGCACCATGTTCACAAGCTCACTCCACGAGACATCCGAATATGACGTGGCAGTTCTGATTTTGCCACGTGGTAGCGTATCATCCCAAACTTAACCTAGAAGGAACTTGGGCTTTGGAGTAGTGTATGTACTGCCTCTTGGAAGAATACAAACGTACCAATCACTGTGTGCATATCGGCTTACCAACAAGTCTATATATCTATAAACTTTTGATTGTTTTTGGTTTTTGTAACACTATAAACTTTTGATTGTTACGTTTATCAATAATATTATGGCTGTCACTTTAATCATGGTTCTAATCTCTATCCGACCCGACTGATGATGCCACAGCACATATATTATATATATATAGAAGTCATCACTGGTGTGAGTAACTTTCACTCTGGTCGAAATGTAGGAAACCTATTAAAAATGGGCATGTTTTGAATGAAATGAAATTAGTTTCAATTTTGGATAAAAATTATGGGTTGCGCATAGAATTTTCACCTTACTATCCTCATAGAAGTTCCAGAACGTTTCACGTAAGGACACCTGTTCTAGAAAGTTCGAAATCAACTCGTAATAAGTAAGTAATAACAAATTGTCACTTTCGACAACAATTCTGTCACTCGCTCTCTGTATATATACCGTCTCGTCTCTCCTATATATATATAAGTCACATACGTGGCCATTCTCTTCACCACATCTCCTTCCTCAACTGCCATAAACTAACCATCACTTCCGAAGCACGAAGAGTTTTAAAGTACTCTGGTTCTTTTTTTGGCTTTGTTTAAAAAGACGTACTTCCCGCTCTTTTCTAGGCCTGTTTTTTCTTGTTTCTGTGTTGTTGATCTTCAATAAATCCGAAACCCGGCCCAAATGATTCGTTTGGTCTCTTGGATTAAAATTTGGAAAAGAAACAATATTAGGTCAAAGCTGTCAACATCGGAGATCTAGTACTGATCGAAAGAAGAGCTAGGATGGAACCGTCGTCAAGCAATAGAGCGCGGTCAATGCCGGTGCCAATGGAGGAAGGAGGGCCTTGTCCGTTTCTAAGGAAGACGTTCGAGGCGGTGGACGATCCAAACACAAACCACATTGTGTCGTGGAACAGGGGAGGCATCAGTTTTGTCGTGTGGGATCCACATTCTTTCTCCGCCACTATTCTCCCTCTATACTTCAAGCACAACAACTTCTCCAGCTTCGTCAGACAACTCAACACTTATGTAAGTTTCCTCTCTTTCTCCTCTAAAACGACAATATTGCTATGGATTTTTGCTTTCTGTCACTTTTGTGTGTTGCCCTGGTCTTATAGTTTTAGGAGGACCTCGACGATGCGTTCGGCCTCCAATTACTGCCAAATGGTAATTATTATCTTGTTTATATATATTTGTGAAACTCGTTGTTTCAACTCGTAGGAGTTTAGCCAGTAATATGGTCAGTGTATGTAGACTGTGGTAGCAGTGAAAGAGAAGAAGTTTTCGTACGTTCTGGAAACTTTATCCACAAAATCACCTTGAGATAACATATTCAATGTTCAATAGACACCTGTTTCCCCCCATCTAAGCGCCATTTTTTCATTCCGTTATTCAATGAAAATAAATATAAAAAATAGAAGGTTATCTACATTACATTTTTTTTTTTTTCTCTTTTTACAGTGGAAGATTCTTGATCTGAAATATAAGAAGAAGACATGGCAAGCAAAAACTTACCCTTTTGTTTTAATAAATATAATCTTGATATATATAATTGATGTACAGGGATTCAGAAAGATCGAGGCAGAGAGATGGGAGTTTATGAATGAAGGTTTCTTGATGGGACAGAGAGGCCTCCTCAAAAGCATCAAGCGAAAAACCTCCTCCTCTGCCCCTCCATCGCTCCACAACTCTCAACCCGACGACCCCTGCGTGGAGCTCCGGCAAGAGAGGCATGTCCTGATGATGGAGATATCAAGGCTCAGGCAGCAGGAGCAGAGAGCCAGAGGGTACATCGAAGCCATGGAGCAGAGAATCAATGGAACAGAGAAGAAACAGAGACATATGATGTCGTTCCTGAGGCGTGCGGTGCAGGACCCCTCACTTCTGCAGCAGCTACTCGAGAAGCAAAGGAAAGAGGCTGCGATCGATCAGGTCAAACTCGAGCCCGTGGAACACGTGTCGGAGCTGGAGGCTCTGGCGCTAGAGATGCAAGGGTATGGACGGCAACGGATCGAGAACGTGGAGAAGGAGCTCGACGACGGGTTTTGGGAAGAACTACTGATGAACAACCACAACTTGGTGGATGGAGAAGAAGAGGCGAATATATTGTGAACACGAGTTGAAGTTAGTTAGGTTTTTTTTTTTACAAGAGAATGGGTTCCTGTTCAAATCTACCTAGCTAGCTTGTAATCAACATATTAGTGAATTATATATATAGAGAGAAAATAAAAAAATGTTACTTGAAGCAAACGAAGATGGAAAGCCAACATAACCAACGTTGTGTGTAGGGTTACAATATTACACCATTATATATTGTTGAATTTTTTATTTTTTTCGTTTCTTTCTTTTCAATCAATAATCACAGGTCAAAAGCAATTAATCACAAACGTACGAACGTAAGCAAGAACATAAACATATTTTTGGTTTTGTTTTCTTCTTCTTAGGATTGTAAAACAGCTCTCGTCTGCTTGGACATGTACATAAATAATTATTACACATATGGAATGATCAAGAAGGAGGTGATCATTCAAGGGACATATATGGCTTAAATTAGGAGCATCCGGCGCTGCGGCAAAGGCAACGGTGGGAAGCAGTGGCGGCGTCTGAGACGCAAACGCCGAGAGCGGCTCCTTCGTTCTTGCAGAAGTCGTTGCAAAGCTTTTTACCAACTCCTCCCATCCAGCACTTGAAGTTCGGTAGACGCTTGCATTCCCACTCTGTACACCCTTGCGCTTCTCCTCTCTCCACTAATCCTATACATATATTCAACGACAATTATATATGTTTTCACCATCATGTTATATGAATCTTCTTCAACAAGTTAATAGTATCTATTCAAATCGAATATAGATGATAACTGAATACGTACCTGCGGAGACCAACAAGAGCGTGAGAACAAGGGCACATAAACTTGTGGTGTTCGCCATTTTTATTGCTTTGTGTGTTATATCTTTCTTTTCTTCTTTTGTGGTTGGAGGGGCATTTATGTAGTGCAAATTTCGTTGACTTATGATAATGAGAGAAATGATTATGAATATTTCCCAAGACGTGCGAGACACACAACCGTTTTATATATATCTGGCTATGATCGCTTATCTTGTCCAACAAATTATTTTAAATGTCTCTACTCAAAACCCTCGTCGTTTTGTCCAATGCATAAGTAAATTAACACCAACTTGTGAATAAACTAACTTTTCTCCCAACTCTGCCAACTTCATATGATTTTGACATTTCGCGTTTAGAAAAGTGTTTTCTGAATTGGTCGTCGACGCGTCCGTCTCATCGCATCTTCTTCTTAATAATATACACTTGACAGGCCCAAGAATGTGCAGCTTGTTGAATTTGGGCCTGGCCATCAATATCATCCCGTTCTCTGTTGAGGCGAGTTTAGACAAACCCATCCCCCAGTGTCCAAGTCACTTGTCTCGGTGTAGGCCTAGACGATGTTTTCCACCGGCTGGACGCCAGCAGCAACGACCCGTCGAAGCGTTTGGCTACGTCCTTGAGCTCTGCGGAAAAAACGAGAGCGCCTCTCTCTATATATAGGTCGCCAGCTTCATTCGCTCATCTTCAAGACGTCCCTTGCAGTCGAATCAGATTTCCTGGCCGGTAAGCTTGTCTTCATGCACGGAAAGTGTGGGTCTTTGTCTTCATGCCATAATTTTTGTAAGCTGGTTTCTAAGTTATTCAGACGAGACATTGGGATGAGAGATGCCAATAGCTTTCATCATTTTGAAAGTGTATTGTGTTCTTGCAGAGATTCTTGGTGACCAAAGCGTGACAAAGCATATATAATGTTCATCAATCCAGACCAATTTTACTCTGTCATTAGCTCCACAAGGTTACTTGCCTGTGTCAAACCAATGAAAACAAACGAATGTCGTCATATTTAGAGTGAATGACCGCCTTTTGTTTGCACGATACAAGGGAAAGAGAGAAATTGCAGGGAATTCAAAGTAAGAGAGAAGATGGAGACCTGAAAAAGAGGAGTAAAGTAAAGACATATCAGCATATAAAAGCAGGAAGCAGTGACCTAGACATCAAGCTAGGGATAGAGTCGTCTAATTAGGCTGTTCAGCAGAGACCTTGTAAGCACTTTGAGGGTAAATGTCTTTAAGACACTCATCTTTCTTTTCTCTTTGTGATTATGTTTGCTTTTAAACCCACACCTACCAAACCCGTGGATGAAGCTTTTATATATTCACACCTCTATCCGTCAGCATTCAAGCCCACACCAGAAACATCTTCTGTTTACTTTTTACATCTTTTGTATTTGCGTTGTTTTTAGGGAATGATGACTTATTTTGTGGGATACTTGATGCAGGAAAAGCGGAAACATAGGAGGGAGTTAATTAATGCAAAACCTAAAGATGCAGTCTTTTAGTTACATGGAGTCAAACTAAGCATGGACCTTGGGGAAGGCTTCTTCAAGGTATACAGAAGAAACGGTCAAGACTTAACATTGTGTACGTGAGAGAGAGAGAAAGAGAGAGAGAGAGAGAGAGAGAGAGAGCGAGAGAGAGCGAGAGAGGTTTAGAGAAAGACAGAGATATATCACAATAAAGTGGTGGAAATATAGGTATGCAGGGCCGAGGCTCTAATCTCTCCATAGCCCTATTGATTTTGTCTCTCTCTTTCTTCCTCTCTTAGCTGTATGCTTTATGATGCTTTTTGTTTTTTTTTTTTTTTTTTAATTCACTGTTTCATGCTTCTTTAATTCGTGGTGTTTCTCTCCTTTTCACCCAACCATCTCCTTAAATTTTTAACATCTGTTCCTCAAATCATCTCTCATCTCATCTTTCTATAAATATATCTATAACGCTCTTAAACCTCAAAGCATCATCTCTCATTTCATTTCCTTTCTTTTGAGTGTCATGTCTTGTATTTTCTTTCATTGCCATCACGTATGCACTTCCAAAATCTCCAAGTTTTCAACTTCCTTCTTGACCAAAACTTTGCTACTTACTTCCGTCTCATACATAATTAATCCTTCAAATATGTGAAATTTCTTCAAGTTTTTGCTCAAATATTTTGACGACAACTCCACAAGGGAATAAGTGAAGCTGCCAGCATGATCTATCTTTGGTTGGGAGATGAATGTGGAAACATATTGCTTAAAACCCAAGCTAGGTCATGCTCTGACAGCCTCACTCCTTCCTGGTTTAGGACCATTCACTCACTGATAAAACCACTTGAGAAACCGGCGTACATGTTCTCTCTATTTTTTGATCTGTTTTTGCTCTCCACTTCATATTCTCATGTTTAGGTGCTATAGATCTATCATAGTCCATATGTACATCATGTTTTAGTGTTTCAAAGAGAACTTAAACTGTGCAAAAAAAAAAAAAAAAAAGGAAAACTGTATTGACCCAAAATGGCATCTCTCTCATACCCACCCAAGCATTACAAGACAAACTGTACCGTGCACAAAAATCACCCTTTTTTGCAAGACAAAACTTCTAGTTAGCTTTATAATTTATACACACTGTAATTTACTGTACAGTAGAGATTAACCAAAGTTAATCTTACTATCCAGTATCCACCAATGGCTACCCTAAAGCTCATACTCACACATTTGTTTTCCAAAAGCCATTAACAACATATATCTTCCTTACAAACCTGGTAATGTTGTTTATGTTTTTATAGAACTGAACGGGGAAGCAACCTTGTTTCAACAGTTTGAAAGAACTTAGAAGTCAGGTGACTTAGCCTCGTGTTCATCGACTCTTTTTGATCAAAGGCATCGTATGGATTGGCCACATAATTCCACCTTGTGGTATTGGAAACTTCAAGGGAGGTGAAAACTGCTTGTAAAGTTTATATTTTAAGATGGCTCTCACTCTGTGTTCTTGATCATCAATTTTCCACTTACCCCTAGAGAAGTGCATTTTTTATAGTAGCTGGTCAAGGTTTCTTAAGGGATGGGCTTCTTGAACCCTTAAATAAGGATCTTGGATTCTTAAAGTAACTGAGGAAAGGTGTCTTGGAAACAGGTATGAATTTTGTGAAAAAGCCGATCGGCCATGAAAGGGATGCAATTGCTATGCAAGTTCCCCATTGCCACCCGTTAAGCCTTACGGTATCCGCAAACTTCTTTAGGAATTCCACCATAATGACTTGAAGCACGATAGTGATCGCTATGATTCCAATGAACAACCTGTTTCTGTGAAGTCCTTTGAACACGTTTTTCTTCTCCATCTCCCTTGCATTGAATTCGTTGAAAACTTGGCAGAGCACAAAGGTGTTGAATATGAGCGTGTCCTTGACTTCCTTGCGCACGTTGAATATCGACATACCCTTGAACTGTAAGATCAAGAGTACAGCAATCTGATATAAAGACTGAGCCAAGAGATTCCTCCACATGACATTTGTTATGAGGGCCTCTGTTCGGCCAACTGGCTTTCGCTTCAGGAGCTCGTTGGTGGGTCGCTCTGTGGCAAGAGCCAGAGCTCCCAGAGTGTCCATGATGAGGTTTACCCACAGAAGTTGAACTGCAGTCAAAGGAACCTCACCGGCTGAAACTGCTGCGATGAAATTGATCACAAGAGCTGCAACGTTCACTGTTAGCTGAAACTGAATGAATTTCTGGATATTGTTGTAGACACACCTTCCCCATTTTAATACCGTAGCAACGGATGTGAAGTTATCATCTAGAATGACAATGTCAGAGCTTTCTTTTGCCACTTCAGTGCCCTGAATGCCCATAGAGAGTCCAATATCCGCTTCTTTTAGTGCAGGTGCATCGTTGGTGCCATCCCCTGTGACGGCTACAACATGGCCTTTAAGTCTCAGACACTTGACCATTAGAAGCTTGTCGGAGGGTGAGGACCTTGCCATTACCCGGATCTTCTCAACTTTCTGCATCCTCTCTTCCTCGGTATAGTTTCTGAACTGAACACCTTCTACAACAGCCTCTTCTTCATCTTTGTCATCATGGTCGAGGATTCCGCATTCAAAAGCTATGGCTTTTGCAGTGAAAACATTATCTCCCGTTATCATCTTGATGGTGACCCCTGCAAGTTTGCAAGTTTCAACAGCTTTTGAGACACCAGGTCGACAGGGATCTTTCAGACCCACGATTCCCATCAAGTTCAAGCCGTCTTCCTCTAATCCTGAGTCGTTCGACGATACTTTATGGGCGAATGCTATGCATCTGAGGCTACTGGCCGCCATACCTTTGATAATTTCTTGAATTGTGTTCTTCGCAGTGGGGTCCATTAACTCAATGGACCCAATGCTCGTGTAGTAGTGAGAGCACATGGCCAGGACCATTTCAGCGGCTCCTTTCCAGTGTACATGTACAGTATCGTCAGATTTTCTCCGAACCAGAACTCCGCTGCGTTTCTTTGCTGAATTGAAGGTTTCAACGAGGATAACATCGTGTTTTTGCTTCACTGACTCCATATCCATACCCAGATTTAGCACAGTCCAAGACAAGAGAGCCTTCTCTGTTGGACTGCCCGAGAACTCAGGGGTTGGCCCTGAATCTGACGCACAGACACTGCCCGTTGTGTTCAGACCGGTGCCTTGGTAAAGTATATCGAGAATGTCAGAGGAGATCATCTTGGTAGAGTCTTCATGGATTGACTCTTGGCCAAGCCAAAACTTGGTTACCTTCATTTCGTTAAGTGTCAAAGTGCCTGTTTTGTCTGTGCATATCACTGTCGCTGAGCCCATCGTCTCGCAGGCCGAGAGCTTTCTAACCATAGCTTGATCAGACATCATTCTCTTCATGGAGTAAGCCAGCGTCAGGGTCACAGCTAACGGCAAACCTTCCGGGATAGCCACTACGACAATGGTGACTGCAGCTGCTACGATCCGCACGACAGAATTAACGACAGTATCAACAGGTGTTTTACTCCCGTTGTATTCTCTTTTGCCATCTTTCTCTGTATTCCCTGTAAAGTAACGGACTAACAACACTACCAGAACAAGTGCAGCCACCGTAAGACCAACCTTTCCGATGGTGGAGGTCAGCGTGTCAAGGCGGACCTGCAAAGGTGTTCTCTCACTGGAATCTTGGTTTATGGAGCTCATAGTCTCCCCCCAGGTTGTGTTCATACCTACTGAGACAACCAGCATCTGAGCAAACCCGTCGACTATCTTTGTTCCAGAAAACAAAAATGGATTATTCTTGTGATCGACTTCAAGATGGTCACTCTCTCCGGTCATACTAGACTCGTCCACCTGAAGTGAATGCCCATCCAAGAACAGACCATCAGCGGGAATCTGATCTCCGATCTTCAAGAAGACAACATCACCAACAACAACATCAAAGATGGAGATATGTTGCCGCCTGCTGTCCCTAAGGACTTCCACTTTGATATCATTGCTTATCTTGGACAGCTTGTCGAACTGTCTCTCCTGCCTGAAGTTGCTGAGAGCAGAGACAACTATGACCAAGAAAACTGCTACGAAGATGCTTCCACCTTCATACCAGCCTTCTTTGATGCCATGTTCTTTTATACCGAAGCCAAGGGCGAGAGTGGCACATGCCAAGAGGATCCAGATGGTCGTGTCTTTGAAAGCTTCATACACAAAGAAGAGAAGTCCTTTAGGCGGTGGCTTTTGGTAAGTGTTAGAGCCAAAGAGGTCACGGCGTCTTCTGACTTCTTGTTCATTTCCATGGATTCCTTTGGTGGGGTTTGTTTTGAGGGAAGCGGCGACACCCTCGATGCCACCGAGGGCTTGGATTCCCTGTAAGCTCTTACCTTTGATGATCTCCACAAGTCGTTCCTTATCGATGTCAGGAACGTAAGAGAGAGGCATAGAGTTGATCGTTGCTCCATCATGAGACTCGAGGGCTGTGTAGGATAGCGAGAGGGAGGCATCAGAGGCTTCGGGATCAATCCTTCGAGGAACTATCTCCTTAACGAGAGAGAGCATAGCCCTCGCAGAGTAGATGGCAGCGTAGGCAATACGCCAACGCCTCTGGGCCTTGCTAAGACTGCTGGTGGTAAGGTTGAGCAACAGAGCACTGTAATCATATTCCTTGAGGTCTCTCATGGTTGGTGTGTAGAGATTAAAAGATAAATTTTTGGGGGAATGGAATGAATAAAAGAGTCTCGCCCCCTCTCGCCTCTATGTGTTGTTCGACTTGTAAGACAAACCATGAGACTCATCTATACTACTATATAAATCCGTATGCTATTGGCCTGGCCGCCTTGTATTATTATATATTAGTAAGCCACTTACTAGTATTATACAATTTTTGAGGCGGTGGAAACACGTTGTAAACACGGAAGCATGTCCGACAACAAGGACATGGGCAGCAACACCACACCCTTTTTGCTACTTTGTGTTTGACTCTGTCGTGTTATTGGGTTTGGTTTGGATCTCGGACCAGTTTAATCGAGGCTTGGTAATCTTATAAAAGCAGTCGTATCATCTATAATCTGGTGTGAACCACACAGCCGTCATTGTAGAATGATGATCAATACCGTGCGTGTACCAACTTGCTCAATGCTAAAGTCCGTAAGGACAAATACTGAGAGAAGAAAATGGCAATTCTTGTTTCACAAGCTCAATAACAATACAAACAAAAGGAAAAAAGGCTTTTGAATCTTTCCACAAACAGCACCGAGCACTAGTACTTTTCCACAAACCCCATTTGTACGTCATTCACAAGAAGAAAGAAACTTTTGAATAATTTAATAGAGAGAGTAGTCGTGCAGGACAAAGCCATCAACAAGCAGAAATTTCGTAGCAGTTTCCATTTTCATTGTCAGGAAATGTCTGCTTCTTCTTATTCAGGTGACGACGAAGCTAGTGTTGACTTTATAATTAACAAACAAGGACAATGTAAAACATCATTTTGAAGAACACAGACATTTTATAACTGAAAAATCTTAGATGCAATCAACTTGTTGAGAAAATCGTTACTAAGCCTAAGTTGTGTTGAGAGCAAAGATATATAGATAAATAAGGAATTCAACAGCGATGCTTCGAAACAAGAAGAGTGGTTGTTGAATTCAACAAGTATACTATTAGCAGTTTAGCACCAAAGCTTAACATACACATATATATCCAAGCATATAATAAATTCAGATAAGATTGATTCTTTTGCACGTTTATATTTCAACTCTCTAATCCAAGAAATACAAGTTCCTTGGCTCTGCGGTTGGTCTTGCGTTTTGCCTGAACCAGTGAACCCACCCACCGGCTGTCCTCCGGCATTGACGCTAACCACAGCGATCCTTCAACATCCGTCGCCACCGCGATTCGCGCGTCTGAAAACGCACCACCGCACTTGTCTTTGGCGAATCCCGAGCACTTGTCCTTGGCGGCACCCAAACATTCCTTGAATTCCCGCTCTTCGCAACTGTCTCTTTCCCTCATGTCCACCCCGCCGGCTAAGCTCCGCCACCACGCCGGCTTACACTTCTTGGACGCCGAGACGGCGCACCCTATTCTCGCACCTTCCTCGCACTGCTCCTTGATTAGGGTTTCGCAACGCTTCAGAGCGGCTGCCCATGCATCCACGGATCGGAAGGCTAGAACGTACTGCCCTGAATCCGAACCACCGGCGGGAATCGGTCCCCGGAGCAACGGTATCGGGCGATCGAACGCAACGGTGGTCGCTGACGCTGAGTATTCTTCCATTTCTCTCTCTCGACTAGGCCCAATCCGATGGGCCTAAATTTCATTATATATTGGGTAACTTCAGTATTTCTGTTCGACACGTGGCGCCCCAGAGAACCGTAGATTATCCTTGCTGGGAATTAGTGAGAGCAATCCAGATAGTGTGAGAGCCGCTTCGAGACCGTCTCTTCTTCATCCTCTCTCCTCGATTACTACTACTACGGGATTTGTCTCCGTCTCTGTCCTTAAGGTATTTTCTTCACCTCTCTGGTTATTTCCCAGCATGTGATTTTATTTTTTTGTTTTTGGATAGTTATGAACCACTTGTGTTTCGCTATTATTTTGTTTATTTTACTGGGGTTTAGGGTTTTTATCTCGTATAATGTTAAAAGCTTGATTGATCCAGTATTCGATTTTTGTTTAAATCGACCCTTGGGATTGCTATGCTAGCACTTGTAGGCTAGTTATGTTCAACCAAGATTCTTGCATCCGTTTACTTTCCTTTTAGTTGTCTTGCTGCTTTTCACATCATGATGTTAACTACGTTTATGATGCCATATTGATCGATAACCTATGTGTGTGTGACAGATTCTTTGCTTTGTGTAGCAATGAGTAAGAAGAATAACCCTAATGTATTCTTGGATGTATCACTCGGCGGGGATCCTGTTGAACGGATTGTCATCGAGGTATTACATCGAGTATGCAGTTTTTTTTTTTTCCTCATTCTTTTCCTTTGGGATCTTCTTAAGTGTTTTTTTTATCCTGTCAATGGCAGCTTTTTGCTGATGTTGTCCCCAAGACAGCGGAAAACTTTCGTGCTCTCTGCACAGGTATCTTGAACTTGCTCACTTCAGTAACTTTATCTATCACTCTCCTTTAATCTCCGCCGATTGTTGGGGACCCTGCTTTTGAATATAGCATTGCATGACTTATCTTCCAGTAGATCGATAAAAAGTTTTTAGTAAAGAACATCTTATTTTGTAATTTCATTTTTGTAGCTCTTGTGTGGTAAAGAATGCCAGCTTGAATTCACATTTCACTGTTCTCATTGTTTTACCTGGTGCAGGTGAGGCGGGCATTGGAAAGACCACTGGGAAGCCTCTACAGTTCAAAGGATCATCTTTCCATCGAGTAATCAAAGGATTCATGGCTCAAGTATGTATGCCCTGTACTTATGTTCTTCTATTGCAATAGGCTTCCAATTCACTCACGACGGTTGGAAGCTTAGGATTTGTATACATTTGATGGAAACCGAACTCTTTATTCATCAGTTGTTCTCTTTTTGCAGGGTGGTGATTTTTCTAATGGAAATGGTATATTCTTCAAAGCTTTTGTCCTTTATACATGGAATTATACTGTTTCCCAAAACGTGTATATTACTTGGCATCACATTATGCACTACTTAAGGCCATCTATCGTACGTGATGTACACCTCATGGTCGTAAAGGCAATCGAGCTAGTAGTTTGTTAACGCACAACTTTAAGGAATTGACACATAGAAGTAGATTTTATATATTTATATAATGAAAAAGTGGCACTTTTGGAGGGCGTGTGAGGGCTTCTTTTCATCTCTGAGATAGCTTTTGAAGCAAGTACTGCTGGCTATCATGCCGCCTCATAAAGATACTACTCGAATGTTATTTTTTAAGGACACTTTGTTTTGTTTGCAGGCACTGGCGGCGAGAGCATCTATGGTGGGAAGTTTTCAGGTATAATTTGTTTCTTTGCTCTATCTTCAGCTTTCTGGAGTTGAGTAACTTTCTCACTATATCACCCCCTACAGATGAGAATTTTAAACTGGACCATGATGGAGCTGGAGTCCTTTCAATGGCAAATTGTGGCCCAAACACCAACGGGTCGCAGTTTTTTATACTTTTTAAACGCCAGCCACATCTTGATGGGTAATCTCTGCTCCTGGATTTGTCGTGGATATATTTAAGTCATTGTAGATCTTGATTGGCTATTTTCCTTTATCATATTGTAGGAAGCATGTTGTATTTGGGAAAGTCGTGAAGGGAATGGAATTTATCAAGAAAATAGAACTTGTAGGAACGAGTGATGGGAAACCAACCACCCACGTAAAAATAATAGACTGTGGCGAAATGTCTCAGATAAAGTCCCAGGATGCCGCTGAAAAAGAGAGAGGTAATAACATTAATTTTTGTGAATGTGGAATTGCTAGATTTATGATGCCGCTACATCGATGACTTTCAGGGAAATCTAAAAAATCTAACAAGGGCCTTTCTTCTGGTGACATATCTGATCGTGAAGCTAGGGGAACACGCAGGAAAGACTCTAAGGACAAGAGGATTAGGCGAAAAAGAAGATACTCTTCGTCAGATTCATATAGCTCAAGTTCTGAGTCAGATTCAGATTCTGATTCAGAAACAAATTCATCCTCTTATGAGTCTAGTTCTTCTAGTGACGGGAAGCGTAGGAAGAAGAGGTCAACAAAGAGACACAAAGGCCGACGCGGGGAAAGAAAGATTAAAAGACGAAATGGGAAAAAGAAAGCTCGAGGTGATAGACAACCTCAGCGCAGGTCTGGCTATTAGTTCATGGTAATTTAGTTTAATCGTTGCCAGTTATTTTGCTTGATATTGTTAGTCGATTTTTTTACGGAAACAGGGATAGTTCAAGTGACTCCGAGAGTAGCAATTCTGATGACGAAAGAGTGGGCCACGATAAGGCCAGAAAGTCAAAGAAAGCTAGAGGTAAGTGCACTTGTTTAAGGATTTTGGTTCATTCAGCCTGCACTGAAGTGCAGTTGCGCGTTATGAGAATCTTACTTCCTTCTTGGAACAGATGGTGGAAAACTTTCGACGATTGTGCCTGTAGGGAATACTGTTGATTCTAGTCCCGCAGAGAAGCTCTCTCTGGGAGAGAAACCAGATTCATTTCTGAATGACGATGAACTTGTAGGTAATGGAAAGGCCACCAGAGTTGATAACGCTAATCAACGTGCTGACTCATTGAGATCAAGGTTTATGCCCCTGGCTTATTATGTATTTCAGCTCTGCGTTTGCATTTTTCGTGTTCTGATTTGTGGTCCCCCGAAAAAAATTGCTGTTTACTTTTGCTACACAGGAGTACGAGCCCAGCTCCTAGGAGAAATCAAATCAGTAGAAGCAAAAGTCCTAGTAGGAGCCCCGTGAGAGATCTTGGAAATGGAAGCACAAGCCCTCGCGAGAAGTCTGTAGAGAAAGCTTTGGGGAAATCATCAAAAAGCCCATCCCCAAGTGGTGCGCCCAAGCGCATCCGAAAGGGGCGTGGCTTCACAGAACGCTATTCCTTTGCTCGAAAGTACCGTACGCCTTCTCCTGAGCGTTCCCCTCCTCGGCACTGGCCTGACAGAAGACGCTTTCAGGACAGGAACACGGACAGGTAACTTGATCTATACATACCTACGACAGACTGCAGTGAAGATAAATACTAAAGCCTTGTTTTGTTTAAAACTACTGGAGGTATCCGAGCAATAGGAGTTACTCTGAACGCTCGCCGAGAGGACGCATTAGAAGCCCACCCAGGAGGAGGAGCCCTCCAAGGTTGGTGGTCTTATCTCTTTATACAGACTGTGGCTTTGGCTTGCCTCGGTATGACTCGTACAACAGCAAGTTACATTAACTTGTTGTCTTGCATAGGTACAACCGGAGGAGAAGAAGCACTTCTCGGAGTCCAGATGGGTACCGCAGACGTTTCAGAGACAGAAGCAGGAGCCAAAGTCCAAGGCATCGTAGCCCTAGCCCTAGAAAGAGGCAGCCAATTAGCCAAGACCTTAAATCCCGTCTCGGGCCACAAAGATCTCCCATCAGAGGAGGACCCACCTCGCCTGCAGAATCACTCAACGCTTCTCCCTCAACCTCTCCATCTGGACAGAGAGGTCTGGTGAGCTATGCAGATTGATCACTCATCCATCGATTTGCATGCTGCTGGTGATGGTGACTTGCGAGTTTTTTTATTTTGTTTTCTTGTTGTTGTAATTTGCGTGTTTTAGTGAAAGCAATCGGTAATGATATTTTTTTGTTGGTCGGATATAGACATAGTACTCCCTCTTACCCTGGTTTGCTTTACAGATAGATTTTGTGAAACATTTTTTTTTTTTCAATCGAATTCAGCGAATTGACTTTGGAAAACATTCCCCGAGAAAAAAGTAAAAGAAATGGAAAAGAAAAATTCATCAAATTACGCTGGTTGATAGGTAGGACAAAAATGATTGTTCTTTTTTTTTAAAACATAGGAGAGTGGGTTTACAATCATACAAACTTGATGTCCTAGATAATACTAGTTCAATGAAGCAGACGGTGATGGATCAGATGGGTTGGTCTTTGGGAACAATCTGATCCTTGATCCACATATAGATAGGGACTAACACAAACCAAGCAGCCGCTAGGGTCCCCAAGAGGAAGCGTCCCAAGAAGGCGAAGGGGTTGTTTACAGGCTTGTCAACATCCTCTGCTTTGGGACCAAGCTGGAGAGGAGAGTCACCGGAGGCAGGCTTGACACCGGTGACAGAGCAACCCATGATAAGGCCGTGCCTGCGAACACCACGGTACCACTTGGGGCCAATCCTCTTAAGCTGAACGTCCTTGAAACCAGCATTCTTGAACCACTCGATGTACTCTTCCTCCTTGGGGAAAAGCATCCACACATCTGCAAAGAAGCGAGAGAGCCAGAAGGAAGGGTAGACGGGGCCAATGAGGCATGCTTTTCCACCGATCTTGAGAACTCTGTACGCTTCCCTAATTCCCCTCTGCGGGTCAGGCCAGTACTCAATGCTGTGTGTCAGATTCACAACAACAACAACAACAACCACACAGGCTTAAGTTTAGTTTTGTATATCTTATCCACACAAAACCAAAAAAGAAAGAAAAGCATACAGGGGATCCTCCTCCTTGTTTTGTTGTTTACCTCCCAGCAGAGACGTATCTGTCGGCAAAATCGGTCGGAAAAGGGAGATCCTCAGCATCTCCTTCAACGATCTTGCATTCCTTCAACGGCTCCTTCTGCTTCGCCTTGGCCAGCTGATGTGGCGACTGGTCCAGAATGGTGACATTCTTGGCGTTGACTGTCTTGACGATGCCGAGAGTGGTGAAACCAGTGCCGCCGCCGACATCGACCACCCGCATGTCGGGATGGCTGAGATCCGCCGGCTCAAGAGCGTCGTCCCTCATATCCTCCGTCCAGTGGCCTGGATTTATGATATGGTCGTAGACGATGGATAAGAACCTGTAGAACCAGTAAGCCTCCTTCTTGTGCTGGATGAACCTAGGTTGCGCCGATGGCCGTGACGCCGACACGCTGCATCTGGTTGCCACCGAGAGCCTCGGCGTGGAGGTTCGGGTCACGGAGACCAAACTCGGCGGAGGAAATGATCTGGCGTGTAAATTGGAACCGGGAAAACCTAATCCCTTGGGGAAGGTGATGGCACCGTTGAGCATCGAAGAGGCCATATGGATAACGAATTTTTGAAGCTAAGATTTTTGTTTTATCAGCAGCAATTTTCGGCCAACCAACCAAGATGCAGCTTCCAACAAATGTATGGGTGTACTCTCCAATACAAGAGAAGAGTGATGACTGCTGATTGACTTCAGCCACATACTTTTTTTTTTTTTTTTTTTTTAATTCATTTATATTATTTTATCTCATGTGATCATTCGTTACGGCCCATGGGCCTTGTTCACAATCGTTTTGGGCTATCTTCTGCCCAGAAGGAGACACGGGAAAATTCAAACTAATTTGTACGGTCTCTCTCTCTCTCTCTCTCTGAGTTTCTGACGGTGTCAGATCTGCGAGAGAGGAGGATGCGAATCGCTGATAGTTAGTTAATCGGTAATCGACAGCACAGTATCGTAACGAGTTATCTGTCTGCGGTGAGATAGTTAGATGGAGGAGACGGCGGTTTACGAGCAGGAGGCTTTATCTCTCGGCGGTGATGCACGGGGGAAGCACAGGATCCTTGCGGAGCTTGGTCGCGTCGAACAAGAAGTCAGATTCTTAGAGGTAACATCTCCTTTCCCACTTCCATGTTCTGGAATGTGAGAATCTGGGGATTATTGTCAACTATCATTAAGATATGCTTTTGAGATCGAACCGGTATGCGTCGTGTCTGACAAACTAGGTAGATTGTTTTCCTCTGTAAACCGAAGCAGTATCCTTGGGGGAGAAGGATTTCCCTCAATTCTGTTCCAATCAGAATTAGATATCTGCTTTCTGGCCTCTGGTACTTTCAATTAAATTAGTTGTTAACTTTTACTAATCCTCGCTACCATTTCAGTCTAGAGAATCCAAGCCTTTGTATAGATTAAACTTCTCAGGTGCATAGATCATTGATAGATATGTTTGGACTCTTTTTTGTGCCCATCTCCTTTTGTAGCTGACCTCACTGCTAAACTAGCTTTTTTCCTCTACTGTTTCCAGAAAGAGTTGGAAGAGCTTGGGCACACAGATATTGTATCAAACGTGTGTGAGGAGTAAGTAAGGGAAACTCAGCCTATGTTTTTGCTTCTTTTCCTTCCCTAGAAACTCTGACTAGTACTTGCTTGGGTTTTAAAATCGTGTATGTTGTCTTGGTTCACAGGCTGCTTTGTGTCATCGAGAAAGCACCCGACCCTTTGTTGCCACTGTGAGTGCTTCTTTTGAACCTTAAAAAAATACCTCTAGTTTTTCATTTCATTTGGAATCGAATCACTGATAGATGTTGTGGGGATGGTAATTTGGCAGAACCAATGGACCTTTGAACTTAGGATGGGACCGGTGGTTTGAAGGACCAAATGGAGGAGAAGGCTGCAGATGCTTTATACTTTGACTCAAGAGAGTAATGCCTAGACGGGGCAGTTTAGTGGTGTCCAGATATATCTTTACATCGGACCCAAATTGGTAACCAACAAAAATGTGCCTGTAGCAGTTTCAACATATGTGATCTCCCCCCATAGAAAAAGCGTACAGATAAGCATTGGATTGCATAGAATGGTGTAGTTACACGTATGTTACAGTATATGTATATATAATTATATTGTATTGTATGTATGAGATCCGAATCCGATTGGAGGTTGAGCTTCTCATGAGCACTTGTTTCTTTTTCTTTTTTCTAAATCTCCTTTGTGCGCAGAGATTGAAAGAAGATGGAATCTGAATGAGAAAGTGCATAGTTGTGTGTACATCTTGAAGACCGTTAAGTGTGTCTCCCCTTTTAACTTTTGTCCACATCCCCTCCAATCTCATGATTCAATATAGACACACACTGATTTCGAGGTTCAAAAATACTGGCACGCCCATTTTTAGATGATTATAAACAAAATTAGATAGATAATGGAACCCAGAGCACATGCATCCCCTTCCTTGTTCCACTTTCTATTTTTTATTTTATTTTTTGTGCCTTCTTTTTCTTTTTGGGGTAAAAACTGCTTTCTCTATTCCCAATCTTTACAGATAATTTTACCTGTGGGTATCTGTAAAAGTGGAACCCCCCTTTGGTATTTTTCTCTTGGCTTACATTGTCACAAATTATTGCAAAACAAATAATTATGAGGTTTTATGGAAAGTAGGATGATATTGCTATTTAGTCATTTAGGTTGCATTCCTCAAATATTCATCAACTATTCTTACATACATATTATATATATGTATGTATGTATGTATGTATGTATTTAAACAAATAGTACTAGTAAATATTATGAATATAAGCGCTTTCAATGTGGCTTTTACGACTATCATCCACTATCATTGGTGATAATTTATCTTGATGGCCTCATTAGAGCTCCTCAATTAGAATTACTTAACCCCAAAACTGATCAAAGCGTGGAATATGATTTGGAGCCGAATTAAGTTTATCTCAAAAAGGAGAAACACATATTTCATATTTGTTGGTGTAATAGTATAAAAAAAAAAAATTGAGCAGCCGGAAGAAGCACGTTACAAAATCTGCAACTGTGGTCAGAGCACACTACTTATTATTATTATTTTTTTTCCAAACTACACGAAAAGCAATAAGCCAATAACAATGCAATAATAATCATTGGATTGGGTTTTGGGTCATTTAATTACGAGGATTAGTAAGATAGCCGTTGTATCTGAGAACTTGTAAATCTCGAGTAAGTAAGTAGGGTCCGTTTTGTGAAACACATAAAACCATGTCCCTACATAACATGTATCTTCGCATTCACGTTTTCTGATGCAAAGTTAATGAAACGAGCCAATGCAAACGCAAATAATTACCATATGAACATGAATACTCGATGGTGCGTCAGCGTCAGTCAACCACAACCTCAAACGCAGCCGCTTCGGTCGCGGAATTGGTTCTTTATTACCAAAGCTGTGGGTGGGGAGGGGTCGTGAGCCATAGGAACATAGCAACAGTCATAGTTACTTATGCATTGTCGCGTGTCATTGTTGACTGTTTGGCACGTGATATCGGTCAACAGTAGTAGGGTCCACATCTTCTCCATTCCCCTGTTAGTAGACGACACCTTTCTCTCCTCATCTTATTTTAAACCCTAAACCCAAAAAAAAAAAAAAAAATTGTTAGTAGAGTTGTTTGTTTGTAAATGATGTTTTGAGTAGAGAAACTTTTGAAAAAAAAAAAAAAATGGAGACAAGAGAGGAGAAAGCGCAAATCGGGGGTTGCATGGCCGGCTTCTTCAACATCTTCGATCGCCCTCATCTTCTCTCCCCCAAACGCTTCGCATTGCCCAGACGACTCTGCCCCTCCTCTTCTCCAGTGCTAACTGCTGAATCTGAACCTGCAAGCTCCGCAGTGGATTCAGGAGGGATCCAGAAACAGCAGCAGAGTTTCTATTCGAATCTCCCAGTGATGAAGTTTAAACAAGGATCTTCTTCTTCTTCTAGGTCACCGTGGAGGTTCTCTAAAGAAGCTCCTAGGCTCTCCCTCGATAGCAGAGCCGTCGTGGGACAGATTCGCCACGCAGTCACAGAAGAGGAGTCAGTAGGGTCACCCAGCGTGATTGCACGGCTCATGGGATTAGAGGCATTGCCCAGCTGCTCACATTCCCTGCAGAGATCTGCTTCCGAGTCGAGGGTCAGCAGCAGAGAGTACGGGTTTCTCGACACCTTCATCAGCTCTCAAAACCCGTCGAGCATCGCAAGAGCTCCTCCAAGTCCAGCCCCTCAAAGACACCGAAATAGCTTTTTGGATTTCTTCCCCAGGCACAAGTGTGGATTCGAAGCTCCCAACACCACTGATCTCGAAACCCTTAAGCAACTTCTCGAAGCTCTTAGGCTCAAAGGGCTGTTGCACTCTTCAACAAACAGGAACCTCGTACATCAATCTCCGATCAAACCACCCCCATTTGGCATCAGATCTCAACTATCCCCACCGTCGGGAAGCCCCAGGCGGAGTCGGAGGAGCACAGGTGAAAACAGCGTCGTCAAGACTCCTAACAGAAGACCAACTCTCAAGGAACAGCCGCAGCAGCAGAGGACTCACTCTCCACTCCTTTCTTGGCGGAGGAGACCTGAACCACTCAGGACCATCAATCCAAGCGGATCCTTCGAGGACGAATGCTTCACAACGCCACCAGGCTCTCCGGAAGAGGTAACACAAAACAACACCATAATATTGAACTCAAGTGAGATGATAAGTTTAGAGTGATTCGATGATGGTGCAGATGTACTGGAAGGTGGATGAGTATCACAGACAAGGGAAAACTTTATTGGAGCGATGCGACAAGCTGCTCCACAATATAGCCGACATGGTTGAGTCACAGCCGAGTCCGGTCTCTGTTCTTGACGCCTCACTCTACCACGAGGACTCGTCTCCATCCCCAGTCATCAAACGCAGTCTTGACTTCACAGCTACTCTCTTGACAGAAACAGAGCAAGAGTTGTTGTCAATGTCATCAATATCCTCTTCGGATTCTGAATATGTATACATCTCCGACATCCTCCGAGCCTCCGATTGCCTACCACAAGAGTCGGACATCTTCTCGGTGCTGGAAAAGCAGCGATACCTCAAAGGCAAACGCGCCTCCGGAGCCGCAGCACAGGAGAGAAGGCTCATCTTCGACGCCGTGCAGGAGATCTTGGGGCGGATAAGGAGGTTGCCGCCGTGGAGAATGGTGGCAGAGGCTGACAACATGCAGGTGATCTGGTCCGAGTTTCAGAAGATAAGAATGAAAAGGTCGTCGACGGAGGAAAAAGACGACCTGGCCGGATACGTCTGCGGCGTCCTGGGAAGAGACCTATCAGAGGACCGGTGGCGAGACTGTCAGGTGGAGATGTCAGAAGCGGTTCTTGACATCGAGAGGCTCCTTTTCAAAGATCTCATCGGTGAAACCATACTCCATATGGCTGCTCTTAAGAGCTCCCACTCGCTGCGTAGGAGGCTGCTCTTCTGACCACACACGATTCATCATATTCCAAAGAAAAAAAAAGAGTATATTTTTTTAAAAAAATTCTCTGACATAAAAACAGAAACCTTAACCTCACCTATCACAAACGAATACAAGCACACGGATCTGAAACATGAGAGATAGTGATGGGTCTTATAATCTTTTATGGGGTTTTTTTTTTTTGTACTAGACCAATTAAGACGTCTGAAAAAAAAAGCTGAACCATCGAGAGATACATATGTATACTATATTGCATCCTAAGTATTTATGCGGAAATGCTGATTTCTATTGATATGATCACTCGTGCGTTTATAGATGATACACTTGTGTACTTAATCCTACATGGTACTGGTCAACGATCGAACCGTTGTTTCTAATTCTGAATCAAATTGCTACTCTGTCATATGCGTGGGCTCACACTCCTTTGTAGCCCTTTATGTGGGTTTAGACTCCCATTTATCTGTCTTCAAGTGGGCCGTTAATTCCCAATCATATTTTAGCCCCAGTTAATCTACTTTAACGGGCTAAGAGAGTGGCCCATTCTGACCCAACGAGGCTTTTCGCAGAGAAGCTCGTGAGCCTTTGACTTTTCTGAGTGGAACATCAAAAGATGATCGATCGATCACACAAAACTCGTGTGGTTTGTGTTTTTCAAAGGCAGTAAGACGCGGATCCTACAAGTCTCTTTTCTATGAAAAACATATAAAATCATATAAAATGGTAGAACGACACACACACACATACACATACTTTATGTTTTTAAATTTTGTTTTTGGAAGAAAAAATGTTAATGGGAACAAAGCCACGTGAAGGTGGAAGGAAGCACCAATGAGAGTTTAAGCTGACAAGTCAGCAGAGGCGTCACAGTCGTGGACCAGTCCACTTCAATCACACACCACCACAGCCGTCCCTTCGACCCTTTGGCTGACAAATGTTCAAATGCATATATAATATATATAATATATATTGGGACCAAGATTGCTTTGGGACAAGCTATGCCCCACGAGTCTCTCGCTAGTGCTCTCTGGTCGCTTCTCCTTCTAGAGACCAACCATTCCCACCAACTCTGTTTTCAGTTCACACCATGCCCACCACCGCACCAATTAGTTGAGAAGAGCCCAACTTCTTTCTTCACTGTTTAAAACCGGACTGGTCAAACTCTGAAAACCCAATCTCATCTCTCTGACCCTACAACTACACCCGAGATTTCTATTGGGTGCACAATCTTCATTTGGCCACACCTTTTTGCCACCAGTCTCTCTCTCTCTCTCTCTCTCTCTCTCTCTCTCTCTCTCTCTCTCTCTCTCTCTCTCTCTCTCTCTCTCTCTCTTTTTTGTAATCCTTCCATTAGACTCTATACTTCTCAGGTTACAATCAAGAGAAACGATCTCCTTGGTGACATCGTAGCTCATTGATTATTTCCAAAGATGATCACTACTCTTCTGAGGAAAAGTGAATGTAACTCTACCAAATAGATAATAATACTTTAAAAAAAAAAAATGGACAAATTAACCCCAAGCAAACAAATTAATATAAAACGGACCATCCGAGATGATTCTGTCGGAAGAAGCAGTGAGTCCCTCTCTGTTATCCACCTGCCGGATGTTTAGCAAAAGTAAACTAAAACACAATTCAAAGCTAATCTCATAATCACGAGGATTTAGGAAAAGAAGAGATGATTCGTTTAGTTTTGTCAGCTAGCTGCAATGGAAGGCCATAAATCAGAGTAACAGAAAGACTCACTCATTGGTTGCTTTGCTTTGTGCTGTCACAGCCTCATTTAGTTCTTGCGTTACAAGGATTGTGTTGTTGGGTCCCATCATGACTGAAATTGCCTCCTAATTTCCTACAGAGAGCACACGGATTTCTTTCGTTCCACGTCCCCTGACCCCCTCAGTTCAGTGATCACCATTCTTTTTCTCACAAACGAATCAGAAACCAATCCTTTTGAGTTTCATCCGAGTCAAAAAGCCTGAAATAAGTGTGGAGGAATACAATCACATATAATAGTAATAGATCTCAGCCTAAAAAGCAATACCATGCCTACGACTAGAAAAAGGGATAAAAATATGGGATAAGAGGATAAATAAGGAATCCTTCATATGGTAAGTTTCAAAGTAAAAGTGTTATGGTGTGATCTTGTCTGCCTTCCTTCGAAAAAGCCAATATTGTGGGTGTAACTGTTATGAAAAGATAAAAGATTCGTGAGATCTTTCTTTCTTGTGACTTTTTTCTTCAACTAGGCACAACCTCCTTTATGGCTTCTCTCTGCCAAACAAAGAAAGAGAAAGGCCTCAACTAAAAATTGAACAATTCTAAAGCTATTTATAACCCTTTGTGTAGACAGCCAAGTCCCCATTCGGATTCTCACAACCAAAAAGATTGGTTGCCTCGGCCTTCAGCCTCTTATAAGATCAAACCCTTTTCCACTTTTGGATTCAATAATCTTTTCTATCAGGAAACAAGAGTCCACATGAGCTATCTACATGCATGCCTCATCGGGAAGAGGAACATGCTTATAATAAGAAGTTTCACCACCTTACTACTCACGTGCATAGCCTTCAGGTTAGCTTGCTGCTTCTCTAGCAGCATTTCTCCGTTGAAGGCGCTTCCCCTAGTAGGCCACTTGGAGTTCGAAGATATCCATCACGCCTCCAAAGATTTTGGAAATCGATACCAATTGCTTCCTTTGGCGGTCTTACATCCCAAATCTGTCAGCGACATCGCCTCAGCGATACGATACATCTGGATGATGGGACATCATTCACAGCTTACAGTGGCAGCGAGAGGTCGTGGACATTCACTCCAAGGCCAAGCACAAACAAGACATGGAATTGTTATCCACATGGAATCACTCCAGCCCCAGAAGCTGCAGGTCCACAGTGTGGGTGCTCCTACTCCATATGTTGATGTGTCTGGTGGTGAGCTTTGGATAAACATTTTGCATGAGACCCTCAAGTCCGGGCTTGCACCAAAATCATGGACGGATTACCTACATTTAACTGTAGGTGGTACTCTGTCCAATGCTGGAATCAGCGGCCAGGCATTCCGACATGGACCACAAATCAGCAATGTTCATCAATTGGAGGTTGTGACAGGTTAGTTCCGTGATATTGTTTCGAAAGCGTAGACTACATGTTGACTGCTAAACCCTAAACCCTATGTACACGTATACTCACTAGTGTCATGCCTAGGGGCTGCAGGAAAAGGCGAGATCTTGAACTGTTCAGAGAGGCAGAACAGCGACCTATTTCATGGTGTTCTTGGTGGGTTAGGTCAGTTTGGCATCATAACACGGGCGAGAATAGCATTGGAACCAGCACCAGCCATGGTAAATAAGAAACTTAGACCTCTATAAAGTGTATATGTATAGAAAAAAAAATGTGTCAAAACTGATACAGCTCTGGACTGATGGACAGGTTAAATGGATGAGAGTGTTGTACCTGGATTTCTCTGCTTTTGCCAAGGACCAAGAGCGTCTGATTTCGGCAGATAAAAGATTCGATTACATTGAAGGGTTTGTGATAATAAACCGGACAGGCCTCCTGAACAACTGGAGGTTATCCTTCACCCCAGAAGACCCTTTACAAGCCAGCCAATTCAAATCTGATGGGAGGACTCTGTATTGCCTGGAAGTGGGAAAGTACTTTAAGATGGATGATAACAAAGATGTGATGAACCAGGTAGAAGCAGATAGCTAAATGTTGACTTACAAAGCATGATGAGCTCCGTGATAGATGGAACTGAATATCATTTATCTCTATCTTGTTTTGAACACTCCAGGAAGTGAAAGAATGGTTATCTGAACTAAGCTACGTCTCGTCGACACTGTTTTCAACGGAGGTAACATATGAAGAATTCTTGGACAGGGTACATGTGTCTGAGAAGAAACTTCGATCGAAAGGGCAATGGGAAGTTCCACATCCATGGCTGAATCTCCTAGTTCCAAGAAGCAGAGTGAATGATTTTGCAAAAGGTGTTTTCGGAAGCATCCTAACCGACACAAGCAACGGTCCAGTCATCGTCTACCCAGTGAACAAATCAAAGTAAGACACAGTCAGATACAGAGAGTTGATGATAGACCAAAGAAAAACAAAGAAAAGAAGCTTTAACCTGTATTTTTGTCAGGTGGGACAATAGAACTTCAGCAGTAACGCCGGAGGAAGAGATATTTTACTTGGTGGCGATCCTGACGTCGGCGGTTCCAGGGTCGACGGGGAAGGATGGAGTGGAGCACATCTTAAAGCGGAACCAAAGAATACTCGAATTCAGCCAAGCACAAGGTTTTGGGTTGAAGCAATATCTGCCACATTACACAACAAGACGAGAGTGGAGAAGCCATTTCGGTCCCAAGTGGGAAGATTTTGTGCGGAGAAAGTCGAGATACGATCCATTGGCAATGCTAGCGCCAGGCCAGAGGATATTTGAAAAGGCACAATGGATCTCACACTCGTCATGACCCACCCAAATGGATTCATGAATTAGGGTTTGTCAGAAGCTTGTACATAGCAATGTGTATATCCCCCGAATTCCAATCAATCACTGTAATAATCAATTAGTTATTAAGGATCCGAGATCTCAGCGAAGAAGAAACCAAAACAAGAGGAGGACGAACTTATTATATTCTTCCTCTGTGTTGGGCTCTAACTACTGTATGTGGACTTTTATGCTGAGTTTCAGGCCCAATAGACCCAAAGACGATTTTTTTTTGACAGTTATTATCAGATATACCCACATTTATACGTATGCGGTAGTACTTGGCAAAACGACAGAGACCAACTACGAAAGATTCAGTGTATGGTTGTTGGTACTGACTTTCGTATGGGTTACTAAGAACGTTTGGTTGCACGGTTGAGTTGTAAATCTTGGATATTTTGATTCTCTCTTTTAAAGTTTGTTAGAAATAACCGATCGAATCATCAATCATGCTCTGCTGCATATTGTATGTATATCTTGGAACAATTTTTAGAGGGCTCTCTCTCATTGCAATTTTTATATTACGCACGTCCACTTCGCATTTCCAAACCACACATTTTTTTACATTTATCAATTGCTCTTTATATAGCTTTAATTAAAGTAATATAAAGAGCAAGCTAGACAATGGTTGGTCTCGCTTCAAAAATGCCTGAAGAGGTTATAGTGCTTACGTTGCAGTTGCCAACTCTTAAATGTCAATTACTTAAAAGCTAGGAAGAAGAAAGAAGAAACTGTCAACTTTGTTTACAGTATAAATAAACATATAGGCCCTGGAGAAAAAAAAAGTAATATGTAATATTGAATTAATTGCCAATCCAGATCTCGCCCTTGAACACCTAAGAAAAAAACAAAAAAAGAAACGAGAATCTGATTATTTTTTAAACGAGAAATTGAACGGAGAGCAGAGCCCTTGGAGAAGAAGAAGAGATGGCGGTGGTGCTGAGCCATGAAGCGAAGAAGCTGACAGAGGCGTGGGGTTTGGTGATGGTGTCCTTGTGTTACTGTTTCGCTGTTGGAAGATTGGTCGACAAGGGAGTCAAGAGGCTGGTTCTTTTGGCTCCGGTGATGCTCGTTTTCTTATTGGTTCCGCTCCATCTAACCACTGTGCATATGATCGGGACCACTGGTTTCTTCATCTCTTGGCTCGCCAATTTCAAGCTCTCTCTATTCGCTTTTGGAAAGGGTCCTCTCTCCTCCACTACTCCCTCACTCCCTCTCTTCTTGCTCCTCTCCTGCTTCCCAATCAAGCTTCAGCAGCAGCAGCAGCAGCAGCAGCTTGATGATCCAACAAAGCAGCAGAGCACGAGAGAGGGTCCTCTGTTTTATGGACTAAAGGGGCTCCTCTTGCTTCTCCTCATCAGATCTTTCCATTACATCCACCTCCTCCCCGAAAAAGCCGTGCTTTTGCTCTACGGCTTCAACATGTATCTCTCCCTCGACCTCATCCTAGCCGTCACCGCCTCCCTGGTTAGAGCCGCCTCCAGCCTGGAGTTGGAGCCTCAGTTCAACGAGCCCTACCTGGCCACCTCGCTTCAGGATTTCTGGGGCAGACGATGGAACCTGATGGTCAGTGAGATCCTGCGCCCGACCGTGTACGAGCCGGTGCTACGGTGGTTGGTGCTCGGGCTCCCTAGGAAATGGGCTTCGGCTCTCGCGGCGTTCGCCACGTTCGTGGTATCGGGGATAATGCACGAGCTCTTATTCTTCTACATGGGGAGGCTCAGGCCCTCCTGGGGGATGATGTTTTTCTTCCTCCTACATGGACTCTGCACCATGGCCGAGATCGCCCTCAAGAAGGCCCTTATCACAAGGTGGTGTAGACTTCCAACCCCCCTGGCTCGGACTCTGACGGTCCTATTCGTCTTCTCCACTGGGGTCTTCTTCTTCTTCCCGGAATTTCAGAGGTGCAAGATCGACCGCAATGCCTTCGCGGAGTACGCAGCGGTAGGCGCGTTGCTCCGAAAAATCCTTCTCGCGCTCGGCCACTCTTTCTCTTTTTCACCCTTGTAGCATTTTACCCATATAGTTTGACAGAGCTGCCTTTCATGTTCCAAATTATATATTATAATAAAACAACAAACTGTAGTAGTAAATCTAACCCCAAAAAAAAAAAAACTTGGTTCGTAGAACAACAGAAGAGAGACAAACAAAAACTCGTCCGGTAAGGTAACATCAAAAACATGAGAGAATGTCAAGCAATCTGATCTATCTTAGCTAAAGAAATGGGTGGGTAACTGAGAGTTTTTTAAAGGAAAAAAAAAAAAAAAGAGAGAAGAAGGAAAAACTAAGAAGAAAGCAAAAGGAGTCTGATACACACGTCTCTCCTGTGAATATTTTTTATATAATTTGCGAAACAAAAAAATCACCGCACATTTTGCCTGGCCTTGATCATCCGCTTTAGTGTTGCCAGCCAGAAGTTGCATTCATCCCATTCGCTGGTCGTCAGAAGTACCTGTCCGAGTCAAAAACACTGATTATTTCATTCTACTAAACACCTAATAGGAAGGAGCCAGAGCCCAGTTCACTAACTTACCTGTATCTGAAGGGCTGCGCTGAAGTCATGGTTGTCTAGAGCTTGGCATAGCTGTGCGAGTTTGTCTGCAGCATTCTTGGAGATGTCTCCGCTATTGAGTTTCACAAACAGAGCACCTAATTTTCTTGAGTTGTCTTCTATCTCACGCTTCTTGGCAGGATTTGCACGTGTGCCTCCCAGTGCTTCCGATGTCTCATTGAAAAGCCTTGTCAACGTTGCTATCACAGGTTTCTGGTGGGCTGGATCAGGAATTTTACAGCGGGTGATTATTTGACTCTTTTTAAGTAATAAACAAAAACAGATAAATGGTGCTAATGTCACGTTGAACAATACCTGGCACGTTGGAAGTATCTGCGGTCTGAAGAGTTGGTGGCGGAGCTGCAGGCGTAGGGGCTACCTGCGCAGCTGCCTGCTGTGTTGGAGGACTTGCTGGTTGCACAGATCCTATAACAGATCTTGGAGCAATTCCTGGAGTTGCCATGGGCGTAAATCCCATGGGTCCAGCTCCTGGAGCAACGACTTGAGGCATCTTGGAGTTAGGATATTGCCCAACTTGTGAAGGGCCAGAAGATACATATGAACCAGGACCCGGCGGAACAGGGTATGCATTGTTAGACGGTCCCTGATGACACAGCTGTTAGCTTAGTGAAACTAAAAGTGCGGGAAACATCAAACACAATGAGTCAAAAGTTCACATACGGTTGGCTGCTGATATTGGCCTGCGTTCTTCAGTGCAGGGGGAGTTGAAGGAACAAAAGTAGTTCTCATGGATGGCTGATTGCTTGCAGGAGCTGGAGGATAAGATGGCTGCACATACACACCCTTGTTAGCAAGTTACCCCAAGAAATCCATACACAACAAACCAAATATTTCCACACAACAAACTTTTTCTAACGACCTCTATAGGATATAATAAATTCTACAGAACTGAACTGAAGCAAAGGTCTAGATTATATCCCCTTTTTCGCACATGGGTTTAGAGGCTGAAATGTTCGGTTTTGAGGAGTCTATTATTTTGTGTTTTTTTTTGTCATAGAACCAGATACATATACTCCGTCCGAAATTATGAATCAGATATTCACACAGAAGAAGAGACTACGCATTTGAGCACCACATATATAATCCATAGGTCACCTCATCTCAAACACTTGACCAATACCCTATACAGAAACATAACAGAAACGGAAAATGTCCTGATCTAGACATCTGAAAACTGCCGGATAGGTCTAACCATTAATTCATTATGGTAACGAAGAATGAGAAACAAGAAATGTAACAAAGTCAAAACTTCAGAAACCTGTGGAATCGGCTGAGCTTGATGTGGCATAAACATGGTTGCTTGCTGCATGGGTGGATGTGAAGCTGAAGGGACATATCCTCCACCATAAGAATCAGTATATGGTTGTTGATACTGACTTTCGTATGGGTTACTAAGAACGTTTGGTTGCACCTGAGTTGGCTCCTAAGCCACAGAAGAATTAAGGGTAAGTATGTTATCCGTAAAAGCTAAATGGATTCCAGCGAGGTCTAAGTTCCAATTTAATGATTGTTGCAGAAAAAAAAAAGGACCTGATTATATGGCATGGTGTTTTGCAGCTGAGCCTGAGTGTTGCCTGACGCTGCAGTGTTAGTCTCTGCAGATGCAATATAAAATTATACGTATTTTTATCATCAGAACTCTCTTAATAATTTATCAAAACACTACTGCCTACGAACCAGGTTCTGCAGAAAGAGAAATACGATCACGTAGTATAGAAAGTTCAGGTGACAAGCCACCAGAATCCAAAACTTTCAGGTACTTCATCGCCGTTGTAAGAAGCCCTTGGCTGGCTAATATCTCAGCATAACTCTCAAAGAGTTTACATAGAGATGCGCTGAACCTTTTGTTGCCAGTTGCCAAAGCAAGGACAAGAGTCTTCTCCATAAGATCCTATCAAAAGAAAAAGGCAGAAGAATATGAGCAGAGAAGCCCAATTTAATACATGCACAATACATGGAAAGTGATACACACTTGAAGAAGTTCAGCATAAGATCGTCCATCACGCTCATTCGCAAGGCTCCTCGACCAAATTTCTACTGTTCTGTCAACATTGCCTGCGCAAATGTAGCACAGAACTGCAGCCAAAGTGTTACCAGCAGCCATCAACTTTAAGGCAAGGGCATCGCACAGGCTGGTCCATTGTTCTCCTTGTGAAAACTGTTTGCCAATGAATATAAGAGCAGCATTCGTTACAAAGCAGTTTTACCAGAATAACGTAGCACTAGCATGCATCATGTCACAATGACAAGTTGTTCATCTTGATTTATGAGCCAACGGGAATAACATATCACATTACATTGTTAGAAGAACTAAAGTGATAGGAGAAAGTACTTTGATCGAGTAAGACATAAAAAGCCAGATCCCATTTCCTTTAAGATTACTGAAATGTATAATAAACAGTATCAAAACTCCTTACTTTCTCCAGTTTAAGAAACTTACAGTACAGAGGAGAGCAAGCGTTTCTTTCCAGAACTTATGTGACCTTTTATTGATAAGGCTCGTGAGATCGTTGTCCACCATAGCAGAAACAACCTGAAACAGATTAAAATACAGTAGATAGAGGCTTTGCGACCACAAACAGGGATGTAGATGGCACTCACCTACATATCAAGTTGGAAAGGAATATATATAGATACCTTCATGTAAGGTGCACTGCTCGTCTTCAAATATCTCTTACGAGTACTCTCCCACAATGCTGTACCACCAACATTAGCAATAACTAAAGCATCAGCCATCTTATTTGCAGATATACACTGATCCACCGCTTCCTTGTAATTACCAACAACTAAAGCACGCTGGATGGCATCATCAAACACTGGGTCAGAACTTTCTTCCTCTTCTTCTGGCATTTCTTGAGTTTCTTCTTCTTTGGCACCAAAATCTGTGTCAGGAGGCATAAAATCTTTCGCAGATGTAGATACGGGTGTATCCGGTTTAGCAGGAAAGTTGTTAAAGAAGTCTTCTCCATTGTCCATAGCAAATGCAGCTGCCTCGTTACTTTCCTCAGGCTCCGGTGCATGCGCCACCGTATCCTCTACTCCAATGCCATTCAGATCCGACAAGAGCCCATTTACTGCCTGGTCCTTTTCCTGAGAAGGCAAACTAAAGCCAAGATGGCTGATCAACTTTGTCCTTGAAGTTTCTTCCTCTTCAAACATTATTTTCAGCAAGCCCCACGTCTCCTTCTCCTCTTCGGATCTGCGAAATCAGTGAATTGAAACAAAGGAAAACTGAGCTGTCTGATGAGTTTGTTAAGGGCGAATATGAACACTTTCAAACACAAGAATGGCATACTCAGTCTCTTTAGATTTCTTCTCACACAAATCCCTTAGAGAAGTCTTATCTCCATTTTCTATTGCGGCTTCAAATTCAGAAGTTCGACTCACTAAACTCTGTTCTGTTACCAGGCTGTGCAAAAAAACCTGAACATGACAATGAGTCGAATAAGAATTGACGAAGAAAGGGGTATAACAGAAGACAGTATCATCCCTAAATACCTACCTCAGATGGAATGCTCGAGGCACCCTTTGGAGGGGCCTTTGCATGACACGATACAAGCTTTCCTCCAAATCCAAAAGATGCGCCAACCGGACGCTTATACCATTTTGGTGCTCTTAGAGGAGCTGCATAAAGAGAATAATATGAAGTGATGTCGGTTCTGGTGCTATTCCATCCTCCAACATAGGAATGATAAAAGTAATCAACGGTACACAAATTATTCAGAATGGGTAAATGACATTACCAGTACCAAAAGTATTTTCTTCAGCACCATAGCGACTGCAGCCCTGCACCAAAAGCGTTGGATACATGTTTTTTTTAATATATTCTTGGTGGGGAAAAGGGAGACTTAACGTTTCCAAAAAGTCTCGTTAATAAGGTCTCAAATGGAAAGTGCATAAGACTAAACCCTAAAACATTTTATCTCCAGAAGAGCAACAAACTGGGAAAGTGAAATCTAACTTAATTGAGGGAAGGGAAAACATTCGATAAAGCTGGATTCACAGTTTCGTCTTCTAAATGCCTCGTTACATTACTTTTCATCTATCACAGAACCATTAACAAATACCGAAGTACAAAACTACCAAGATACCTCGATGTTGTAGATGCCAATTTTCCCATCAAATGAAGATGCTGATATAACTCCAGGTATCTTTGGGTACCAATGAACATCAAAATTCCAATTGTTGCCAGCAGGTAACTCGGCCACAATCTAATATAGTTGGAAAAAGTTCAGTCAAATGAAGATTAGCTAACTAATTAGCGTATGAAAGCTAGCACATCTGCATCTTTCATCTTTTTCTTCTCCCTACCTCTGCTGTATTAGTGTCCCAACAAATAGTTCGGTTGTCCTTAGCACACGTAAGAAGATATGAGCTGTCACTTGGACACCATTCCATTGCAATCACACCTGTAAGATAAGAAGTATTACCACTACATTTCACCAAGATGTTGACACTAGAAAGAATGAAGACAGCAGGACTATGAAATTAAGGCACCACAAAACGATAGGTTAAAGTAAACACTAGAAAATGAAACCAAGGTAAAGAAGAAACATTGGAAAAGGCATCTCTGTAGCAATGATTTGAAAATACCTCTTTGGTGTCCAGTAAACTCGCGCACAGGTGACATTATATTCCTCATGTCCCAAAGCTGATAAAGGAATCCTTAGATTACTAAAGTAACCAAATTTGAGTTATGACGCAAGGCATTCAATGATTCCTTACCTTCAGAGTAGGTGAACTGTCGTCATCTGATGCTACCATTATCTGAGTAGCGATGTCTGGGTTCCATTGTAAAACAGAGCACCGGCGTCGAACTGAATCTGCAAAGCTGTTGATTGATAATAGCCAGATCAAGGTTTTGATAAAAAGAACAGAGCGTCTCAGTAAAATCACTTTAAAAGTGAATACTTACTTGATTATAGGCTTCTGCTTCCTCAAGTCCCATATTACTGGGGAGAAACAAACAAAAAAAAAAACCGATGAGCAGAAGCAGAATTAGAGTTGACAGAAATGAACCTACTAATCAACCAGATAGAGAAAGGGAGAAAAAACCCTAAATCTCACCAGTAGATCCATTGTATGAGGTAGATGCTAATATCTGTTGAACTTTTCTATTCCACGATATAAAGGAGATTTCACCTTGCGTAGCAGAACCACTACCCTGCATAAGATCCTCATAAAGTTTAAGATGCTCTAGGATTAAAAAAAATTCGGTTTATAATGCAGTTCCGACAGTAAAGTAATGCATGTGCAAAAAAGATAAACAAAGATTGCTGACTTGTAAGAAGTAATGGTTTACCTTCAGAATTGGATAATGAGAAGGCACTGAAGGCTTTGCTAAATCCCAAATGCAAATTTCACCATCATCAGCCCCAGAAGCAAGTAAATTAGGGGTGATAGCATTAAACTCAAGACCACGAACCTGAAATACAAGGAAATGTAGCACGCACACAGCATCAAATGAGGAGTGTTAAAATAAAACAGCGCTAAGCAAGAAAGAGAACTTTGAAGAGAAATACAACTCACGGGCCCTTTGTGAACTGAAAGATGTCCAACGAGTGCATTTTCACTGGACTGGGAGCTGAGAAATGCGACAGTTGTTCGAGTTAGACTTGTCCAGATGAAATTTCGAAACCAAAAAGCAAGCTAGACAATGGTTGGTCTCGCTTCAAAAAGTGCCTTTATAATTTCTATTGCGAATAAAAAGAAAACGGTGATCACTCAAATGTCTTTACTGGATTCAACACCATAGCTTGGTGGGCAGGTCGTCGCACAGAAACAAAGAAAATTCAACAAATGGCAATTGAGGAAAAAAAAAACGGGGAGGGAGAGAGAGAGAGAGAGAGAGAGAGAGAGAGAGAGAGTGGAATTCGTAAAGATAACACAGAGAAAACGCACCCGATCAAAGAAAGCGGATTCCATAGATCTATATTTCCATCGACAAGGCCGCCGGCAATAAGACCGAGGGAGAATTCCTCGGATCCAGATCCATTTCTTCCCCATGCGAGTCTATTGAAGCGCTCGGAGCTGGGGCTTTCCCCAACGAGTGTCAAGTCGCGATCGTCAGACTGAAAGTCGAGCTTGAAGATCTCGAGGTTGGCGGAAGAACTAAAGGACAGATCCACGGCTCCGGCCATGGTTCCGGCGGCCATGTAAGGAGCGTCGGGAGCCAGGGCGACGGAGGCGGATCTGCCCACCCCCTTGATGCAAGCCATGATAGTGGAGAAGGGAAATCAACGGGATCGGCGATCGGGGATGAAGAAGATGGGATGGGATTAGGGTGTGAAGATGTATTTGTAAATTGGGATCTGAAGACGGAGGAGGAGTTACGTAATTTTACTAGATTGATTATTATTATTTGAGGAAGATATATAAATCCTTATATTACTAAATATATTACTAAAGCACAAATCACATGACCAATTATAGGGTGACATGTGGCAGGACAACAAATTAAAAAAAAAAATGAAGCAAAGAGTAAAAATATAGTCAGAAAGTAACGAGAAATAAAAATTAGGAAAATATATTATTTGAGGAAGATATATAAATTAGGAGAGATATTACAAAAAAAAAAAAAACATCTGAATCTTCTTACCATTTAGAGAGAGGGGTGAAACTGTCCTTTTACCTCAAATGAGTTAGGGTAATCTGGGAAACTCCACTAAGGTCCTCAAAGCCATTGTAAGTATGACACGTCACCTAATCTTTGAGGCCCATCTAATATGGGCCCATCCATAATTTTGTTTGAACAATATTGGTTATAAATTTGCAAACCCCCAATGGGCTGTGAAGGGTGTTTTAATAATTCTCTTCGGTGGGTATCCCAAATTTTTTTCTCAAAGTTTTTTTTTTTTTTGTAAAAGTCTTTTATTCTATGATGCGGTGCGAAATAATTCAACGGGAATATGATTTATTTTTGTATTTTATGGAGGTCAATGGCCTAATGGATTGTTGAAACTGGAGAGGTATTTGCTGAAACATCGGATCTGGCCACTGAGCTCGTACAAGAAAAGTAGAAAACCTTCGGCTCGTTCTCTTACATTTTTCAGTTTCAGACTAACTAATGTATGTTATTTAGACCACTACTGTAGTCTGTAGTATGTGGGTGTTATACTCCTGCAAATCAATGGTTTTTTTTTATTTTACTTGGAAAATAATGAGGGATTCAAATAGATAAACAAATACTACTATTACTTTACTTTTGAGCCTTATTCTTTTCCGAGTGGATGAATCCTTAAAGTAAATTAATTAACGGTGTTTTCGTTAATTGTATTTTAAGAAAAAATATCACGAAGAAATAATAATAAAATGTGAGCGTTAGGAATTTGGGATTGTAGAATCGAGTCACAGTCACATGGCATAACATGATCGCTCCGATACGTTGACATTTTTTATTTTTTTTTTTTAAAATAAAGATTTCCTAAATACCACCTCTACTTGACTACATCTACTATCAAGGTAATGCATTTTGTTTTGTTATAAGTAGTTTTTTTTATATATATAAAAAGAAACCAAAAACAAAGAAGAATACTGTGGACCATTTCTTTATACTTATAAGTTGCTATGAAGATTTTCTTTTTTTTTTTATTCTTTCCAGAAGACCGATAAGCAAGGCCATGTATGTATTATAACTCGCGAAATTTAAAATAGTTCACCCAGTTTCCAGGGAAAATTAATAATCACAACCTTTTATTACATGAAACATAGATTAATTAAAATATATTAGTCATGGTTAGTTATGGAGAATGAAGTTGTTAAAAGAAAAGAAAAAACAATACTAATTGAAAAAGAACAATCATTCGTTTAGTTGGAACTGGAAGTTTTTGACCGAAATAACAAAGCCTGTCTTAAGATCCAAACCGAGACACACCCGTTTCATTTAAACTATAAACTGTCTCTTCTTCAAAACATTTTCTTTGCTCTTCCTCCTCACTACTGATACAGACATACGGAGAATGGGGAAAGGACACGCCTGTTCCGTAGTCGCATCTGTGTTGCTGTTAGTGTATCTGTCGCCTCAAATCGAATGCAGCAGCCAAGTGCACGCCCTGAGCCGCCTCTACATGTCGAAGCGAGGGGTGGGTCTCGTGGACAAAGCCCATTTCAAGGCGGTTAAGGATTTGAAACCGTCCTCGCTCGGGAGTGTTGTTAGCCAGAGGGAGTTACGAAAGAGAGATCTGATACGGAGGTTGCCCGGACAGCCTCCCGTTGATTTCGACCAGTACGGCGGCTATGTCACCGTCGACGAATCCGCGGGGCGTTCCTTTTTCTACTATTTCGTGCAAGCCTCCTTCAACTCTAGCGATTCTTCTCCTCTCCTCCTCTGGCTCAACGGCGGTACGTTTCTAACTTTATTAAACTTCTTCACAAACACCACATTTCTGCATATTTCTTTTTCAATCCTATAAATTTATTATCTCGGTTTACGATCATTTATAACTTAAAATATGTATGTATTTAAGTACGTAGCAAAAGAAATGAACAAGAATGTTAAGTTTGAGATCTCGACGATTTTCGAGACTGTCTTTTTCTCTGTGTTTATATAATAAGATGTGAAATGATTTTCACATTGTGAGGACCATACCAGAAGAGCCAATTGCCTTAGCCTGTTTTTGTTTTTTGTTTTTTAAACTAATTATTGTCAGTCACACTGATATGATATTATCTTATTATGTAAAGCCGTAGAGTAGACTGCCTGCGCCAATCAAAAATTGAAAAAAGAAAAAAAAAAGACAATTTGGAAAACTTGAGTTGCCTTTTTTCGATGGGTTTCAAATGTCACATGCCGAGGAATTCTCGGCGTGCTTTGTTGCACAGCACAGCTGAATTATTTAGCCACTACGTAATACGTATCTATAGTTTCATAAAAAAATATATATATATATATATATATTATTCGTTCAACCGGGCAATTGATGATATAGCACAGCAGTTAAATTAGCTCTTATGAACAAAATCGAGATTTTTGATTACAGAAATATGTGTGTGACTATGTATAAATTTGATATTGTGTTGGTGAAATAAATAACGAAATAAACAGGACCGGGATGCTCGTCACTGGCGTATGGAGCATTACAAGAGCTTGGGCCGTTCAGAGTGCACAGCGACGGCAAAACGCTTTTTAGAAACCGATATGCATGGAACAATGCTGCGAACGTGCTGTTCTTAGAATCGCCGGCGGGAGTTGGATTCTCGTACACCAACACAACGTCGGATCACGAGAAGCATGGGGACAAGAACACGGCGGCCGATAACTACATCTTTTTGGTCAAGTGGCTGGAGAGGTTCCCGGAGTTCAAAGGCAGGGACTTGTACATCGCCGGTGAGAGCTACGCAGGGCACTATGTTCCCCAGCTTGCACATACTATCCTTCTCCATCACCCGACGAGCTTCCTCAATCTCAAGGGCATTCTGATAGGAAATGCGGTGATCAACGACGAGACCGACTTGATGGGCATGTACGACTTTTTCGAGAGTCACGCGCTCATCTCCAAGGATTCTTTGGTCAGACTCAAGAGTAGCTGCGATCTCAAGACGGAGTCTGCGAGTGTGATGACAGATGAGTGCGCGGTGGTGTCGGACCAAATCGACATGGACACGTATTACCTGGACATCTACAACATATACGCTCCCTTGTGCCTCAACTCCACGCTCACTCGTAGGCCCAAGAGAGGAACCACAATAAGGGACTTCGACCCCTGCAGTGACCATTACGTGCAGGCCTACCTGAACAGGCCGGAGGTCCAGGCGGCCCTGCACGCAAACGCTACTAAGCTGCCTTACGAGTGGCAGCCGTGCAGCAGTGTGATAAAGAAGTGGAACGACAGTCCCACCACAGTGATTCCTCTCATTAAGGAGCTGATGGGTCAGGGCGTCCGCGTCTGGGTGTTCAGCGGAGATACGGACGGGAGAATTCCGGTCACGTCCACCAAGTACTCGCTCAAGAAGATGAATTTAACCACCCAAACGGCTTGGCATCCCTGGTACCTAGGGGGAGAGGTGGGAGGATACACAGAGGAGTACGAAGGGAAGCTGACATTTGCCACCGTGAGAGGGGCTGGTCATCAAGTTCCCAGCTTCCAGCCAAAGCGCTCTCTTTCGCTCTTCATTCACTTCCTCAACGACACTCCTCTCCCTGACACCTCTCGTTACTAAATATTCTTCTATTTGAGATTGTAATTCTTCTTTTTACTAGTTTTTTTTTTAAAAAAAAATTTATCCTTCAATCTTTATATGTTCCATAACTTTGAATGTTAATATCTGTCACAACCTCAAAAGAGCAGCAACTTATCTCTTTTACCAGCTACCATGCCCACGTCTTCTACTCAATAAGGTAGTAAATCATGTTTAGGATGTAAAAAATGATGCATACCAAGAACTGATGAACCTTGACATCCTTCCAAGCCTATCAGATTCGTGATTTCGCAACGCTTGTTCCTGAATACCCTTGTTTTTTGCTTCTAACTGCAAACAGGAAACGACAGGTCAGCTTGCATCATTGACCACGCCTCCACTCTCCAATTACTATATTTACTATTATGTAATGAATCCCTGCAAACCCCTCCACAATAGTTTACCTTTTTGACTTTCACTTGGAGTTTTTCAACGGTTTGGTGCAAGGATATTACAGTTTTTGATACAGTATCTTCGTATGCTGTGTCCACTTCTTCCATAGAATCTAGGCTGAAAATGATCCCTTCCTGTATGAACACTTCTTCTAGCATTTTGATGTCTTCGTTGCTCATTCTCTCTTTCATCTGTATACAACAACAATAATGCATGTGTTTCTCCTAGATCCCATTCTCTGATAGTTGGACAGAATGAGGAAATGGCAGTCACAGAAACTTAACCTTCTCTAGGATCCTCCCACGTTTCTCATCTTTGGTTTCGGAGGAGGGTTCCTCCCGTGTCTTGGCCGATTTTACTTCGCTGGCACGTGGTGATGCTTTTATGTGCTTTGCTCTGTACAGTAATTGGAAACAAACATCAGTCTTAAAGACGTTCAGTAATCTAACACATGGAACATGGAAACGTTCCTTCGTTCCCATCTAGTGTAACACTGAGATCCATACCTCATGCCAAACCTGAGGGTCGAGAGCGTCTCAGATGCATTTGAAGTGCTTGGTGAGCAACAGCACAGCAGTGCCATTCGCGAATTCCCACCCTGTGGCATGAGAAACCACAATAGAATTGAGAAGTAGGTTGGAAAATTATACGATAGAATCGACTTGAGAAGAGATACTAACCAGGGCATCCTGTAGGATGCGAGTAAGCTTGGAGTCACGATATGGTACGTGATTTGCTTTGTTAGATGAGCCACTTGTAAGCGCGTTTATCACGTTCCCCAAGGCGGAGAGCGATTTATTAATCGTCTTCGCCTCTTCAAGAACCCTACCTTCTGCTCCAGTTTTGTCTGCTTTCTCTGAGCCAGCCAGGTCGACAAGAATCAGTTTTCCTGTTTTTACCCTATTAGCATGCAGAAATATTTACATAAGTTCCACTATTACAGCATCACAGTTGTATGTCTAATTGTGAAAAAGTTTTACCTCTTATCTTTAACTGAATCCTGCTGGATTGTGAACAAGTAAGCGCAGTGGCTTCTACTGCTGGACATATTCATTTCTGTCGTTCATTGTTAAACTGAAAACAGTCTTTACGATGACTCTCAAATCTCAATCGGTTATAGCTTTCCGGTTAGCTCGGTTTAGCATATTATTAGTCTCACCATTCCTTAAATGGAAACACTGAACAAGTGCTAATACGCTAAGAGGATACGGGTTTCCCCAACTGCGCGGTTAGCTAAACCACTCTGAAATGGCAATTAGTATCAGAAATAAGAAGGCAGTATTAGGACATCAAGAAAGTCAGGGTAGCTGCTATCTTACACATAGATGTTGTAATGCCTCGGCCGAATCTGATACAGGCACCTGAAGCAACGAATGATTAGAACTTACCTACCCTGTAACATATTTTCGCAACACTTACAGATGACACTAGACTACGATGCTAACCTCTGTAACGCCTGACAACTGTATTCCTTGATTTTTGTTCTCTTTGATCTGTATGTTTCCTTTTGATAAATCCAACAGGTCCCTGAGAGAATCAGAGACATATATTCATTTATTACTCAGCTATACCCTAGATGAAAAAAAAAAAAATACTATAGGCATACACATTACCTGACTCTCTCCATGTAGATCTCGACCTGCAGGAGACAAATGTACTTGAGTTATTTATACAGGGAGCTTGTTAGGAGAGTTGAAAACTTGTGTAAAGAAGCGCATAACGATCACTACCATAGACAATTTAACCGTGTATCTTGCCATATCTTTGGACGACCTGATTTGCTCAAACATTCCATCAACCACTCTTGGAAGTAATCCTTTTTTGTGCTCATCAGAGTCCTGGATGCCTGGTCCCTGATCAATAGAAGAAAACCAATTTTGTTTAGAAGGCAAGGTCATAGTGCTACAGGGACAGATCAACAGTATATATATATCAAGATATTTTAGGTGACCTCCATGGAATATGTCTTCCCAGCCCCTGTCTGCCAAGTATAAAAATTAAACGATCAAATTGAAATCTAAATCTGCCAAAACTTATAAACAGCTTAATAAAAACGAGAATGAAAGAATATTCAGGGATGCATTCAAACAAGAGTTGACCCGAACAAACCTGACCATAAGTGATGATTGTTCCATTTATAGCGTTCACAGCGTCTGAAAGTAGACATAAACTAGAAAGATGAGATGTAAGATACAAGGCCGGGAACAACAAGAAGCTCAATCCTCTCTTTTTTACATCTTCAAATTACATTTGGTGTCAGGCAGATTTTTTCAGCAAGCAGCAGTGGTGCACATAGATCATCATCTTAAGAGAATGTATTAATCGTTCATAAGCACAGTACCTCTCATGATTGGCAGAGCCAGAAACTCATAAACCGCAGCTTGGGCAGAGTCCTCATAAAAAACTCTATCTAGGCTGAATGTAAACTCATCTTCCTTGTCATCCTACACGCAGAAAATTTGACACAATAAGGAGACGAGAATCAAATGTCGAGCAGGGTTTTACCATACTCATAGTAGATATAATACGATGAACCGTGGCGAGTACAAACTTGGAAAACGAAGTTTTCGGCGTCGATGCCTCGAACGCAGACACCACTACCATCCCTGTGATCTCGAATCTCTTTTGAGCTTAGTGGCCTAAACCGCGCACACACTGTTACTCTTGACATCTCTCCGTAACGCTACGAGATCAATCTACTGTGAAATACCTAAAATCAGCCTGGCCATTAACACAAAGATGAAACAAATTGCGGAGTGATCTGTCGTTGGTTTCCGAGAAATACTGAGTGTGGAATAGTGGTACATGAAAACTGAAGAAAAAACGGAAAATAGGAAGAGAATGGAGAGGAATTTTTATCAACCTACCTCAGATGAAATGGAGAAGGTTTCTTCGACTGGCGGGAAATCAGATTTGGGAAAAGAGGAGGAAGATAGGTCACGAACGATCGCGCGACTCGGGATGTATACAAAAAAGAAAAAAAAAAAAAATTCAATCGCAATCGCAATCGCATCAATCGAATGGTCCAGAATGAAACAGGTGTGGATAACACCGTAGCAATGGTATACCATCACGCAGAATATAATAGCTAAGAGAGAGAGCGAGAGAGATTGTTATCCGATCCCCCTTTGTGGATTAGGGAGAGTGTAGAGTCAGTCCCTTCTTCTTCTCTTCTCTCTACACAAAACAAACTGCGTCTGCTCTGCTCAGAGCTCCAACAATGGCTGCCTGCGCCACTCACTCCTCTCTCATGTTAGCATACGCCGTATCCACTCGTTCCCAGGATCTTAACCTTCCATCGCTTCTCTCCTTTGCCAACCCCAGACCCAACAACTTGAGCGTCGCTCTCTATCCCCCGCTTCTTCTCCTTGGGGGAAGAAGATGTGCTGCTATTGACAGAGGTTCCAACCGAACTTTCCCGGTAGCTGTCTCCGCCGTCGCCGCAGAGGCGGACGTCGACACTGATGACGCGGAGCTGAATGAAGTTGGGGAATCCACCGCCACCGCCACCGCCACTGCCGTCCTTGATCCACCCAAGCCCAAGAAAGGAAAAGCCGCTTTGCTTCTGAAGAGAGATAGAGTATGTTTTGCTATCTATACAGTACCCATCCTTTACGGTCGCTGTTGCTCTAAATTTTGACATTGTTGAACCGAAAACAGGTTTATTCTACTTGATTTTGCTGTTCTTAAAGTAGAGATAGCTCTGAGCAATTGATGATTCTCTCTTGCTTGTTTCTCGTCCTTTACTTGAGGGCATGTCTCAGTTGTTTGCTTGGAATTTGGCAGACAAGGTCGAAGAGGTTTTTGGAAATCCAAAAGCTAAGGGAAACCAAAAGGGAGTATGACGTCAAGACTGCTATATCTTTGCTTAAGCAAACTGCAAACACAAGGTTTGTGGAGTCGGTAGAAGCCCATTTCCGTCTCAACATCGATCCAAAATACAATGACCAGCAGCTGCGAGCAACGGTCAGTTTTGGTTTTGCTCGATATATAACTTGTGCTTCATGGATATTAACTTTTTTTTTTTTCATTTCTTTTCTGTTTGGTACAGGTGAGCCTCCCTAAGGGAACAGGGCAGACTGTTATAGTGGCTGTTCTTGCTCAAGGTAATTGCCTCACCCAAAATGCTAAGTTAGTGGTTTTCAAGGGATTATTATGCTACTATTTCAGTGTCAGGGCTTCTTTAGATGAAAATTGGTGTGATTGACCTTGTATGTTTAGATTGGATGGAGTTCTTGTGTATTCCAACAGGAAATGTAATGGGATCTATCTTCTCCTTTCTTTCCTGTTTCACTTCTTTTCGTTGATTTAGCAACATGCATTATATTGAAAAGGTGTGGTTTACTCTTTCTCTTATTCTCTGGCTTGCACCGTGTCCATGATGAACATCCAGGTGAGAAGGTCGATGAAGCAAAAAACGCAGGGGCAGATATTGTGGGCAGTGATGATTTGATCGAACAGATAAAAGGAGGGTTCATGGAGTTTGACAAGTTAATTGCATCCCCAGATATGATGGTCAAGGTGTGTGTGTTTCCTCAACTCATTTGGCCTGTTTGATGGAATAAAGTTGTAGCTGTTACGATAACGTCATTCTGGGCAAAGAATGTGGCATGGGAATCATAGTTGTAACTCGTCTTCTACTATTATTATTCCTAACATTCTTCAACTTGGCGGTGCTAGGTTGCTGGCCTGGGAAAGATTCTTGGCCCACGAGGACTCATGCCAAATCCTAAGGCTGGTACCGTCACAGCTAACATCCCTCAGGTAAGCCTACTCACTCTGCAACATCTCCTAATTCGGGTGATCATGGTTTAAAGATGCATACATCTCTCAGGCTATAGAAGAGTTCAAGAAAGGGAAAGTGGAATTCAGAGCGGACAAAACTGGGATTGTTCACATTCCATTTGGGAAAGTTAATTTTACAGAGGAAGACCTGCTCATAAACTTCCTTGCAGCAGTGGTAGGCTGATTCTCCATTAATACTGCGTATTTCTGCTGTTTAAAATACAAAAAAAGAAAAAAAAAATGGAATGAGGGGAAAGTAATATGATGAATGCAGAAATCGGTGGAGACAAACAAGCCAAAGGGAGCAAAAGGAGTGTACTGGAAAAGCGCGCACATATGCTCGTCAATGGGGCCATCCATAAAGTTGAACATAAGGGAGATGGTAGACTTCAAGCCTTCAGCTGCGAACTAAGCAACAACCACATTTGTAAGTAAATGAGGTCCTTTTGGGAAATAGGCAATGAGAGAGCTTGAAGAATGGTGTTTTTGGGAGTGTAGGCGAGAGGAGTAACACCAATAGAGTCTAGTCTGTTTAGTTATCTTTTGCACCTCACCGGTTGTATCACTATGATGGCCATTTGCTTGTTGTCGTGATATATATTTGATTATTACTGTTAATTTTGGCAAGAGCTGTACAGGTTTTTGCTTCGGACACAAAACTATTGTTGCTCTCTAAAAGAAAAGACCTTAAAGTTCCTATTTTTGGATTACATTAGAGGAGAAAGAGGAGGGTGTGTACATTACATACATATAATTACTACTAGGCCAGCGACTTTGCTTCGTCGTTTCCATTTTGGTGAGAAGCCCTCCACATTCGGCTTCCCCATTCTCCTCTTTTTTTCTTTTTTTTTTCTCTTTCCTATCCTCTCCTTCTTTGCTACTGCTATTCGTTTCAGCCCATCTGCTTCTCTTCTTGCTTCATTCTCACGATCTCCTTTGAAGATCCCTTTTTTCACACCCGTCTCCACGCCACACATTTCACCTTGTCTCTCTCTCTGTGGAACGCACCAACTACGCTTGCTGACATTTTAATAAGCTGATGGTGCGGTTTATCTGAGCACACCGATCTCAGCCAAGCCCCGTGTCATCACTAGAGCTTCCCTTCTCTCTTGCTTGGGTTGTGGCTGTTCGTAACTAAAAAGTTTGCACAAGTTTCATCAGGAATCACAGTCTGCCAAGCAATGACTTTATATATATAGGATAACCAAGATGTTCGCTTGTATTAACGCAGATAGATATCGCTCTATATAAAATAATCAATGTTTATAGTGTGAATTTAGTCTGATTTGAATAAATCTTAAAAAAAAAATATCCACACAGAGTAACATACTTTGCCAAAGCAATCTAAAGATACTGTTTTCATCTTCCACAGAATTTAAGACAGACTAAATAAAGTTTGCTTAAAAAATCACTAACACAAGTTGCCGTTCGATAAAATGAAGAATATACGGTAGGTAGTAAATTCCGTTCGTTAAAGATAACGGAGAAGCTAAGGCCGTAACGTTGCGACGTGGCAGCGTTTCACCCAAGGACGCAGGCCTACTCATATCATCATCATCATCATCAACATTTTGCATCAATCACTGAGCTTCTTAATTCTGCTCATCAATCCAATTTTTTTCATGGCGGAAAAGCTCGGTGATGGCATAGTCTCCCTCAATCCTAAACCCTCCAAGGGTTTCTCCTCTAAGCTTCTCGATCTTCTGGAGAGAGTTGTTGTCAAGCTCATGCACGATGCTTCTCTCCCTCTCCACTACCTCTCCGGAAACTTCGCTCCCCTCAAGGATGAGACTCCTCCCGTCAAAGATCTCCCCGTCGTCCATGGATTTCTTCCCGTGAGTGAGCTCCACTTTTACTTTCTTAATCTCCCGGGGTTGGGTTTGGGGTTTTGATCGTCTTTTTGTTGATTTCTAGGAATGCTTGAATGGTGAATTTGTGAGGGTTGGTCCAAATCCCAAGTTTGATCCCGTCGCTGGATATCACTGGCACGTTCTCTTCTCCCTTTTTTATTTTTATTTTCTACACGATCGTCATGGTATATATCGGTGGCTTCCTTCTGATACTCTCTCTCTCTCTCTCTCTCTATTTATATCTCTCTGCTCTTTTCAGGTTTGATGGAGATGGGTACGTGAATTTTCCCCTGACGTTTCGCCTTCTTGTCTCCCTAAGATATCTCATGTTTATCCTTCTTATTTTCATCAATCTCTACTCTCTTCCTTGCGTCATTTCTCATATAGCTTTGCAATAGTAATACTGCAGTATGATACATGGGGTTCGCATCAAAGATGGGAAAGCAACTTATGTTTCTCGATATGTTAAGACATCACGTCTCAAGCAGGAAGAGTTTTTCGGAGCTGCCAAATTCATGAAGGTGAGCTAGTACAAAAAAAATATGTCTTCTGCAATTGCATGCGGAATTCATTTGTTTATTTTTATAATTTTGTTGTTGTAAACTTTGCAGATTGGGGACCTTAAGGGGTTTTTCGGATTGCTTATGGTCAATATGCAACAGCTTAGAACTAAACTCAAAGTATTGGACGACTCTTATGGATATGGAACTGGTTGGTTACTTCATCCCTTCTACCTAGCTAGTATCTTAACAAATCTCACTCTCTTTTTCCATGCACCAGCTAATACAGCGCTCGTATATCACCATGGAAAACTTCTAGCATTACAGGAGGCAGATAAGCCGTGTAAGCCTCTACTACCTCTTCGTTTTTCTTATGGTCTAAAGTGAACGCAGACTCTGTATTTTAATAAGATCTATTTAGAAACCCAAGCGAGGTTGGAAGATTTATGCTTTTCTTTCTTAAAAAGTCAAAGCCACTCTTTTTGGTTTGTAGATGTCGTCAAAGTTTTGGAAGATGGGGACCTGCAAACTCTTGGCATGATAGATTATGACAAGAGATTGACCCACTCCTTCACTGCACACCCAAAAGTTGACCCGGCTACGGGTAAGTCTTCAATTTTTCCTTAGAAACAAGCTACTATTTCTGCTGCTGACCCATCATGGGCTCTCTCTGCAGGTGAAATGTTTACATTTGGCTATTCGCATACGCCTCCTTATCTCACATACAGGGTGATCTCGGAAGATGGCATTATGCTTGACCCAGTCCCAATCACTATATCAGAGCCAATCATGATGCACGATTTTGCTATTACTGAGAGTTATGCAATCTTCATGGATCTTCCTATGCACTTCAGGCCAAAGGTATGTAGGTTTAAAGGTTACCCAATACTTTTTTTGCTTCACATACACTTTTGTTGAAATGGTTAAGAAAAGATGATTATAAAAAGCAAATAAGGATGCTTGTTTTATATCTCCTTTGAAAATCATAGAATCTGCCTCCCCTATACACTTATGTATCTTTGAAATTGATTCCAAGGAAATGGTGAAAGAGAAGAAAATGATATACTCGTTTGATCCCACAAAGAAGGCTCGTTTTGGTGTTCTTCCACGCTATGCCAAGGATGAACTCATGATTAGATGGTTTGAGCTTCCCAACTGCTTTATATTCCACAACGGTGTGTGCTTTGCTATATCTGTTTAAGGGTTCACATCGTCAAATTTTGTATTCTATGTATCAAACTTTTTTGAATGGCTCCCTATATCCAGCCAATGCTTGGGAAGAAGAGGATGAAGTCGTCCTCATCACTTGTCGCCTTGAGAATCCAGATCTTGACATGGTCAGCGGGAATGTGAAAGAAAAACTTGAAAATTTTAGCAACGAACTGTAAGAACCCCTCATCTGTTACATCTGTTCTGCTCTTTCGTAAACCAGATACCCTCCTCAGCTATAGCTTGTGCAGGTACGAAATGAGATTTAACATGAAAACGGGCTCAGCTTCTCAGAGAAAACTATCGGCATCTGCAGTTGATTTCCCCAGAATCAACGAGCGCTACACTGGAAAGTATGAGTTCATCCTTGTCCTTGCGTGTTGATATTCATTGTATCCATAGCAAGGAAACCTCATCATGCCCAATGTTTTCTTTGTTTTATTTGGTGCGTTTAGGAAACAGAGATATGTGTATGGAACAATTTTGGACAGTATCGCAAAGGTTACAGGAATTATCAAGTTTGATCTGCATGCGGAGGCTGAGACAGGCAAGAAAATGCTGGAAGTAGGAGGTAATATCAAAGGAATCTATGAGCTGGGACAAGGGAGATATGGTTCAGAGGCTATATATGTCCCGCGTGAGGCAGCGGAAGAAGATGATGGCTACTTGATATTCTTTGTTCATGATGAAAACACAGGGTAGTTATTGCTCTCGTGCTAGTTCTGCATCAGTTATTACTTGTTTCTTTTGTCTTTCTGGTACAATAATATGTTGATTGAAAATGGGCAGGAAATCATGTGTGAATGTGATCGACGCAAAAACAATGTCGGCTGAGCCAGTGGCAGTGGTGGAGCTGCCTCATAGGGTCCCATATGGCTTCCATGCGTTGTTTGTTACAGAGGTTGTAAATCCTAAACCCATATACATATATATATATATCCTCTTTACAAGCGATGCATCTCTAACCACTAGTGGGTCTGGTCTTGGCAGGAACAACTCCAGGAACAAACTCGTATATAAGCCAAGCTGTACTTGTATATATATACTATTCCGGAGCTGTGGAAGCTGAGGCAAAACCGGGAAGTTGGATGATACGGATACTACTATCACACAGACTATGGCATCATGTATTCATACTAAATGCCTCGTTTCTCTTTACAGAAAATTATATATATTTCAACCTTCCAATAGCCAACAATCTTCCTTGGCCTTTACAATGCACTCTTTCGAATCGAGGAGATTGGTGGCTTTCTCCGTTGTTCTTTACATTCTTTAAGTTCAGTCAACTTCAGTACCCACACCTCAAGAATCTTGTAGTATTTGAAAGCCTAAAGTAGAGTAGTAGTGAGAGAGAGTTGAAGTAGAAACTTTAGTATACAATACGAGTGAGTGCTAAAGCACAGACGAGAGAAAATGGAACTAGAAGAAAAATTACATGTACAGAGAAGGACTGAACATGAGAGAGAGAGTGAGTGTAGTGTGGACATCTTCTTATAGGCTATATATATATATATATATATTTGTGTTTTTTAGTTTTCACTACACTAAAACAATTAATTAACTTGATGAGGGCCTCAATATAAAGAGCCAAAAAGAGGAGGAAATTCCTATTGCCAATCAATGGATGATGCTGGGCTCCCCAAAGACCTCGCTGTTGCACACCGGGCAAACCTGCGTTCAATATGCAACGAGTGAGTTTCAGATGTAAACAATAATAATAACCTGTAAGAAGAAAGAAAAATGAATTACCTTGTTGATGCTTAGCCATTTAGAAATGCATTCGGAATGATAAACGTGCTTGCACGGCAGATTCATTTGCCTCTCCCCTATCTTGTACTTGAGCTGGCATATCACACACCTGCTCATCATCATCCCACGCAGGTTTTTCAGTAAACTAATCCTGTGTCGTGAATTCATTATCTTATAAGGTAGGTCGCTCTTTACCTTTCCCCTGCTCTTTTCCTGGAGAAGATGCTCCCAAACTTATATTTTCTAGTGGGAAGCGTTTCTATGAGTTCCTGAGACAGCCCCCGGGTTTCCGTTCCTACCGCTTCTCCCAGCTCTACTAATTCCTGATCCACAAACCAAACAGCTTTTTATGTTGTCCACTGACTGTCTCTATTGACCATCTCCTTCAAATATACATACACATAAAAAACAACAAACCCAACAGTAAAAAAAAAAGAAAGGAAAAACTGGAACAAACCTCATAGGTCATTGTATCGGGATCAATGTCATCTTGCCAGGATACCTGTGGCAACATGGCATTAACGAGCATTGAGAATTTATATCAGTGTTTTAGATCACATCCTGCACGGATACACCACTAGCTTCACAAAAATGAGCAAGAGTTAACTAGTTGACACAGATTCATAAACCCTTTTAGATCACGTGCACATACCTGAGGACTCTCGGGATCATGCTCATTTGCAATGCCTGTAAAATACAAACATATATTTTCTATAGCTTAGACAAAGAAAGAAAGCGACATGAATATGAGCAAGGGACACATAAAAGAATAACTAACATTCTTCAGCCTCAGAGTGCTCATCCGTGTCCCCGATCCGGACAGACCGTGCAACTGTGATTTCAGGCTCATCAACGTTTACCATGGGATGGTACTCCTCCCAATTCGTTCTCCCGATTGACATCCGCGATAAATGATCATTCATGTCATAAGAACCATAGAAGGAAGCATTATCTGATCCTGAAAATCCAAACTTGTATGCATTTGTATTCATGGTCCAGTACATATTGTCCTGAGAATAGGCAAACAAGTAAAGTTATGAACGAGGGAGGATACACAAATTATAAGCTCGTCTAACAACAGATGAGACACTAAACATATTTTAGAATCTGTTAACGGCGATATAGGCCAGGCCGCCGGACAGGGAAGAAAACACAAGTACCTGAGGATGCATTGTTCCGGTATGAGCATAGTTTAGGGGCTCCTGAGCCGCACCACCATAAAAATCGATGTAACTAGCGGTAGCAGCATAAGGGAATCCCGTCTCCGTGTAATGAGGATCTTCCATTGGTCTATCTCCATTCATTTCAGCAACTGTACTATCGGGTACGAAGGAGATGACTGTGAGATGTGTTCAAAGGAGGGCTTAAGTCTGAAACAAAACACAAGAGGAAACAACAGAAAGAGTAACAGGGTGAGGAAGAGTAGATAAAAGGCAGATTGAAATACTATACAAAATACGAATGACCCTAGCAACTACGCTACGCAAGGCCCAGAGGAAAATGAACAAATGTTATCTCTCTAGATTCTTAAAGGCTTCGCACAGAGAAACAAAGACAAACCCAGAAATCAGTAGAAGTCGGGGGAGTAGGGTCAGGTGTGTAAACAAAGAGACTAAGCGTACAAAAAGAGCATCACGCAAAAAGACATTAGAACACGAGGAGGGGGTGAGGGGAAAGTCATACATCCGATGAGGGTTGTAGCGGCGAGTGGCAATTGGAGACGATAAGGGAGAGTCTCAGGCAACAAAAGTAAAAAAAAAATAAAGAGAGAGAGAGCGAGAGAGAGAGGGAGAGAGAGAGAGAGAGGAGAAATTGAAATTGAAAAGAGTGAGAGGAGAGAGGGAAAGGTACTTGCTTTATTTAGGGGAGGATGGGCATTTCGACCAAATTCATAGGACAGCGAAAAAAGGTGAAGCGGAGGGCACTGTAGACGAGAGACGGAAGAGCAGAGAGGGTGACAGAGAGAGAGAGAGGGGAAAAAGAAGGTGGAGACAAAACGACGTCGAAGGAAGGGGAAGAGAAAAAGCCGTTGAAGAAGCCGGCAAAAAGATATGTGGTTCAGTGTGGGGAGACGCACCCTTCCACAGATTTGATCTCAACCCTACACCTGTCCCCTCAGACCCAGAGACAAAGATTTGCTTCTTTTTTTTTTTTTTTCTTTCTCGTCTTTATTAAAATGATGAGGGAAAATGATGATTTGTTCTTTTATTGTTTATTTTTATGCATTTCTTTATTTAAACCAAAGTACAGCTTTCATTCCTTGAGATTATCAAACCACAACTTGCTTGTCTGTTTTCCCACAAAAGGAAACCAGCTCCATTCTTCTCCCTCTTTGTATTTCTTTATATACATACTGTTTATATTAAAGATAGATAGATGTAACATTTGCTTAGGGTTTTAGAGTGCTAGCTATGTAGTATTAAACAAAGTGTGTGTGGGGATATAATTAATAACAAAAGGTGACTTGAAAGAAGACAAAGGATGGATGGAGAAACTCTTGGGCGTGGGAATAGTAACAATGTCCTTGCTTGTGGACTCTGTCTTGTCTAGTCTGTTGTTCTATGTAGGTAGGGAAATTGAAACTCCAATGACTAGTAATAACAACATAAAAAAAAAAAAAGACACTTTTTAACGTGTGGATGCCGGCAAAGTTGCAGACAAACAAATATAAAAATAAAAACCACATTTTTTGGTTTCTCTGTGTTCAAGGCATTTGCTTGCTTGCTTGCTGGCTGCTTTAATTAGAGTAATTAAGAGAACAAAATTATCTACCTTGTTATTTTGACTGTCCCTTTTAACATCCAAAAAGATTTTTTGATGATAAGGAAGGATCACAAACCCCAAGAAGATACAAAGGATGATAGATCATATGATAAAAGCAAAATATATAGGGACAAATAAATGTTTGGAGGAGATGGATGGATCGAGTGAAACTAGACGGTCTTGAAGGAGTCGCGAAGGTGGGCTAATGTATCGTGGTCGCGGTTCCACTCGAGCGCAGGGGCATTTACGAAATGGGCGTAGAGCTTGTTCTTAGCGCAAGTGACTGTGATGAGACTGTGCTTCCCGACTCCTTCGATCTCGTACAGATAGTAAACCTGCCCTGTCTCCTCGTCCTTCTTCTCTTCCGACACACTTTGTCTGCGCCTGCGATCAGATCCTGCAGCTCACGTCCGACAGGGCGAGGTTGTTCAGAATCACATCCCTCGGCGCCAGCTGTCTGAACCCAGACAGGAATGTCAGGTACTCCTTCTCCGTCCTCTTCTTCGGATTGTAGAATTCGCTGTCTGTTCCGTTTGTGCCCTTCTCCACCTTCGACACCAGCCTCTCCTTCCACCCTTCCGGCACATCGTACACGTACTCCGCCGACGTCTTCCTGTCCGAGTTCCCTCCGTATCCCCCGTAGTTCGCCGCGCTCGCTGCCGTCCCGTAGTATATTCTGTACGTTTGGTTCCCCTCGCCAGCCGAAGGCAGCGCCGGAGCCATTGTCAGGACGGTTGTCGCGGCGACTGCGGCTGCCAAGGAGGCGCCTAGACGCGATGGTACGGCCTTGGGGAGGAGCGGCGCTTTGGTGGCGGCGGAGGCGGAGATTACCGGAGATGCAGAGAACATTTTAGTGGCCATAATCAATCGATCAAATATATTTACAATTCTTTGGATTTTTGGATTTGGATAACGTGCTACGTTACCCCCATCTTATTCGATTGAAGAGAAGAGGACACATGGATGGTTCAGATTAAAAGAAGATGGACGGTGGAGATGAGAGGAGAAGAATGAAACCGTGAAGATATAAAGAAGAGTGAAGAGGAATTGTAACAGATAACCAGAAATATTGTTGTGAAACTTTTATCTTCTTCTTCTCTATTTTCTCTGTAATGGAACAATTTGCTCATCATTGCTGAAGAATCTATTCTACTTTCTTGATTCTTTTGCGGTTGTGTTACAGGAAATCCTCTCACCCTTAATCAGTTCTCTTATTGGTTTAATCAACTCTGGTTTAGCTTTTGGTCTATTGTCCGGTTTAATTATCTTTCCTTTGTCTGTCACTATATGTAAGGCTCGTAGCCCTTCTTTGGGAAATTAATGGAACAAACATTATCTTCTTCAATCTCTCTTTCTCTGTATCATCATCAACATCATCATCTATCACCATCTAAATCCAGTTCAAAGTCCCGATATGACTATGAAGATAGCACGAAGATTCTATGGGACAAACTTAAGCTGTCTCATGAGGTTTTCTCCACCATTAACATCTTCTCAGAATTGTAAAAGAAAATCTGATCTAGAAGAATGGATATGTGGGCTAGAAATCTATGGTTGCAAGTATACGAAGCAGATGTTGAGGCTTGTTATACAAGCTTGTCATGTGTGGCATCGTTGGAAGAACAAGACTAAGATATTGCAAGCAGTTTCAGTTCTTAGGATACGGCTCTATGTATCACTGCCACAACCTCTAGATTTCAGGACAAGAAAGAAGAGCCTTGTAGGGATGAGCAAGCACGAGAAGGACCACCAGCAATTACCCCCCAAGAACCACAAGTTGCTTGTGGTACATCCGAAAGCTGGATTTTGGATAAGAGTGATCATTTGTACTCATTTTGCATTTCTAACAAATATTACGACTTCCTTCAAGCAGCCGCCCATGAGCATACGGAGGTTATAAAATCCTTTAGCTTCTTTTGCTATCCTTGACCCACTAGAACTATATTGTTATGCAGCTGACAATTTCATTCATATTTATAGTTTGGTTCACAACGATCATCTGCACTCCATCGTTAGCTTTTTAATTTCGCGTGCCAGGATTTCTCAATAGAAAACGTTCGAATTCTAGAATCTAGAGACTCAACAAGTTTGTTGTCCTTGTCCCCCACACTTGGGATTTGGTCAAAAAAACGGTAAGTAGCTAAAAGATGACGAAGATAAGGCGACGCAGTCATTTCTTCAAGATCATGTTTCCAAGAAAACATTGGTGACATTGCCTGCGTGTCAATGCTTTTTCAACCACCTATGGCTATGCCTCTGCGTCCCCATGTTTCTTTTGCAACTGTCCAATATATCACGCAAAGATATCATCTGCGAACAATGGTTCGTCACCACCATTCACACAGCCTTCAGGTGCACACTCAATTTGCTTATAGTTAAGTTGTCTGGACGCTTCATACAAAGCAATCCCTACACTCACCGACAGATTCAGACATCTCACATATGTTTCCACCATTGGAATACGTACGGTCCCCCCTCCATATGATTCGTTTTTGCAGTCTGACAGCGCTTCAGGGGGTAGACCGCTTGTCTCTGACCCGAACAGTAGGTAATCGCCTTTTCGGTAAGAGATTTCCTGCATCAAGTTGCGACAGATGAGGACAATACGTTCTCTTGATGTTGTTCCGATATTGCAATGAACTCATTTCGACAGGAATCTATCATTTCAACTTTGTAACCAAGTTCATTCAGCTACCCAATTGCTAACAATTGTTGCTGTTTCTGGTTGGTAAACAAACGCAGATGAATGGAACTTACTGAATGTATCTTTGTTCCTCTTTTTGTGAAAGCTATCATCCGTTTTTCTCCCTCCTAGGAAAACATATAAACATATATGTCAAGTCAGACACCATCATATCTACGGAATTGAGCTATTGAGAATTACAAATTGGAGACATGGCAAACCTGTTGCCTGAAATATTCTCGAAACTCAGCCCATGAGCTATGCGCTTTGACAACCACATAGCTATGCTTTAAGTTAAGAAGAAGAAGAGGTAATGAAAGGGCATGCAAGGGACTGTTGAAAAAGAAAGCAACAACACACACACACCAAAAAAGTAGAAAAAAATTCTTATCAAATTAGGTGGGATACGGCCAATAATCCAAACCAGCTCGCTTTACTCTGGCATCATCGACTTGAAAACCTAATGGCTGAAACAGGAGCACATGAAAATTAAATCAAATCAATTTTATGAGATTCATGGACACTGGAAACAATGATTTAGTTGAGTTTGGTTGATCCAATTCCAAAGGGGATAGTGAATGTACAGTACCCCGACTAAATGCAGCCCAATAGCTGAAGCCGCGCATGTTCTTGCAATGCAACCTGTGTTTCCAGGAATCTGTCAAGGAGAGTACAAGTTTAGAGGGTTCCTGGTCTGAAAAAAGCCTGAAATTATGTCTATAAGAAAGACACAAAGTGTACCAAACTAAAAGATAGACCCACACCCAAACCAAACCAAGGGCAAGTAACATTTATTCAAATTGGGTATGAGAGTCAAGAGTGCGAGTGCAAACCTGAGGAGAGACCAAGACTACTTGAAGCAGCTTACTCCTCGCATCTTCCTTGACTCCTTCGCCCGCCCCACGGGGCAGGGGGCTTCCCTTGTCTGAGATAGAGTTACAGAGAGGAGATGTAATCTGGGAGGAAAAGGAGGTGATGGAGAGAGAGAGCCTGTGCCTAAGATTGAGATGAAATAAGCTAAGAGAGGCGCCTGCGGCTGCCAAGGAGGCGCCTAGACGCGATGGTACGGCCTTGGGGAGGAGCGGCGCTTTGGTGGCGGCGGAGGCGGAGATTACCGGAGATGCAGAGAACATTTTAGTGGCCATAATCAATCGATCAAATATATTTACAATTCTTTGGATTTTTAAATTTGGATACGTGCTACGTTACCCCCATCTTATTCGATTGGAATGATACAGGAATTTTTTAGAATGGAGAGAAGAGTACACATGGATGGTTCAGATTAAAAGAAGATGGACGGTTGAGATGAGAGGAGAAGAATGAAACCATGAAGCTATAAAAAAGAGTGAAGAGGAATTGTAAAAGATTAACCAGAAAAATTGTTGTGAAACTTTTATCTTCTTCTTCTCTATTTTCTCTGTAATGGAACAATTTGCTCATCATTGCTGAAGAATCTATTCTACTTTCTTGATTCTTTTGCGGTTGTGTTACATGAAATCGTCTCACCCTTAATCAGTTCTCTTATTGGTTTAATCAACTCTGAATCTTGGTTTCCCCTGAAGACAACAATCTCACGAACACATTACAAAATGCAGTATTGGCTTCAGATTCGGCTTGAATCCCTCCCGAATATGTACCTCCTTGTCCAGTCCGACACCACCAGATATCTTGTTCGCCAGCTAACTTGCTTGCTGCATTCACCAAATCTTGTGTTTCATATTTTTCTCCCTTAGAGTCTATGCATTTTACTAATGAGAAAAATACAGTTTGTCAGTATCTACCTGGCATAAACAGAATACCAGAGCCACTGGGTGCTTTTTCCAGATGAAACCCAGTCTCCGGGTAGTTCCGCAGCTGCTTGGTCATTCAAGTTCTTTGGTAACAGGTGGAGTTGATTCTGAAATGGCTGGTTATGACGAATATGGGATCTACAGACGCATTATTGAATTGTGTTTAGTAAGTGTTCATCCAGAGAGACAGATTCAGGTTGGCATACTTGTTGGTGGCCCCCAGGTCAAACTGTTCGTGGAGAAGTCTGAAGAAGTGGATGCTTTAATTGGGCAGAAAGATCTTCTTGGATTTGATTTCCATGATTTTGAGTTTGTCGTTTGGCCCGCTTCAAAATCTGACGTGGTGATGTTTCAAGGGCCTGACAACGCAAGATCAGATAGGCCTTTGCGTCAGGAGCTGGGGCTAAGTGATACTGTGATTCCAAGTTATGAAAAATATGTTTCTCAAGGATTGAATTCTCTGTCCTCACACCTAGGGTTTTCTGGTTTTGATTGTTCTTTCTGCAAAATGGCAGAAAAGAAATGGAGTCAAGTTTTTGTATTGAGACCCGTAACTATCTGCTTTTCATCCTTAATCAAATTAATACCTTTTAATCATTGGTTACGGGTCTCAATACAAACTTGACCTGCATCTGGTGACCGGTGTGGGATTTCTTCTTATATCAAATTAATCCCTTTTAATCATTGGTGTTTTGCCTTTTATTGCTACATATGTGTTAGACTAAGCTTAACATTGTCTTTTTCTCCCTGCTTGATACATGTTTTGGTTGTCATGTCATTTGAGAATGGTTTGGTCACATCATTTATCTCTGAAGTTTGATACGTAGCTGCATTCCTTCCCAAGTTATAAGACTAATCTTAGGTGCTTCGTTGAACTAGTTAGTGTATGTCCATAAGATATTTCCAAACGTCAGTGACGCTACATCAAAGAAAAGAGGATAATCTTGCTTTAATAATTATCCGTTTCCTCTTTCCATAGGTTTTTGTATATATCTGTTTTCGTTTTATTTGATATTTTCTACTTTACTGCTGAGAATCCTTTTCAATATACTAAGTATTGTGATTGGAAGCAGCCATCAATTACATTTTTGGAATTCCATCTGAATCTGAGAGAACTGCAATCTATTGCAGAGATCATGTTTATTCCTTCAGGAAGCTATTATCAATTTCTCAACTGGTTTGGATGTGTTGGTGCTGGGACTGACTGTTGTATTAAAACCGGGTGACCTAAATGCTTATTTTCAGGTAAGAGAGGCTTTCTTGGCAGTTTTTACTTTGCATGTCTTTAAATCTGCATAGTATTTGGAAAATTAGTTTCCTACCGCATGAATTTATATTTGTTGTGGTAAGTTCATCTAAGGATCAGATGCTCCGAAGCATGATTATCATATTCCCTTTGAAAAAAGGTGTGCCTGTTGTCCTTGCTTATATAGTCTCATGGAGTTAAATCTTTGTCAGTAGACCACTTGATAAAAAAAAAACTCTATCGTAATTACTCTTCGAACCCAAGTGATTAATTTCTGGATTTAGAGTTGTTGCTAACAGATATTATCAAGATGCCTAAAGGATTTATATATATGATTTAAGACAAGATGAACCTTTTCTTTGTAATTTTTGGCGGTGTCAGAAACTATCCTTCTAAGTTTCCTTAGCATTGGACATGATGCTCAAATTCTTATAATCAATCTAAATGAATCTGTCTTTAAGCTTCTACGATATAAGATTCCAAGCATAACACCTGAATGGCATCGAGATCGTAATTCACCTTTTAGGCTATATAAAAAGCATTCAAATAAGTTTTGTTATTCTGTACCAGATGCTTCTAAGCTTAGTTTCTGGGGTATCCCGTAGTATGAGCGGTTCTAGCTCTGCGGGTCGTTCACTGGGACAAGAACTCAGGTCTGCTGCAGTGCATGTGGAACATGAGATCGAAAAGACTTTTTGCAAAACTCTTTTTGCAGTTAAAGCGATCATTAAGATGAAGGCTATAGACGTGATATTTGATGTTCCTGCAGCAGACGAAAATTTTGAGAAGCCTATGGAGCTAGCTGATTTTAGAATCTGGTCTTCTGTCCAGGAAGCATGCGCTGAACTATCTTGTGAAGAACATAAGTGCAGCTGCTCCAGTTCAGCAGAAGCCAAAGAGAAAACATTGGTTGTTCTAGACCGTAGGCCTCTCACTCGTCTCAGAACTTCATCTTTTTCCTTTATTTCCATCAGTTTTGTGCATAAGCCAACATTTGTATACGCCAGAACTCTTCTTTCTCACTTCTGTATACACACGAACTAGCTTTAGCTGTAACATTTCTAAGACGAATATGATAGAGTCATTGAGTCAAGTACCAACGCGAAGACAATATGACAGTTTTAATAACGCCACGAATAGAAAATTACTCCAACAAGATAAATATTTCAAGCTTTTCGAGCGAATTTGTATCCTTGAAGCTCAAAACTTTATTTTCCACGTTTTTTGTTTTGTTTTTGTTTTTAACTTCTTATTTCATTTATCATTGTAAAGACATTACAAAGTTACTATGGAGAATATTTACTAGCTACAACATTGGAAGATTAAACGTGTTGCGAGCCTTATTGCATCACTAAATGAATTGAATTCTATAAGAGCTAGTTCAACAGATCTCGAGATATTTTTGAAAATTTTAGCTATCTTGTTATAAATTTATAATAGATAGGTACAGTATGAGTTCCTATTTGTTCTAGTTAGAACGTGAAGTTCCTTTTTGTCATAGTTAGAACCTGAACTTTAATTACAGCAGAAAAACATAGGCAATATATACATTACTAAGAATCAATGACCAACATGTCACACAGAAATAAACTTTGCAGTGTGCCAATTCTCAAGTGTGGACTAACATATCATCAAAAATAAGGACTCAATTGAGAGAGAGAGATGAGAACAAGGAAGAGTTAAAGTTGCCAAAGCTGTACAAGTATAACAACATCGAGCAAAGAGAGAGAAACAAATTTCATGATAAGCAGGATTGCATGAATAACAAATTCTGCATGAAAAGACAACATATACCTCAAAAGCTTAACTAAAACTTAATATACCGCCTAGGTGATAATAACCGGTAAGCAATCAAACAAACCTGTAAATATGCAATAACATAATACAACAATATCCAAATGTTTTTCTTAATCACCTTCAGATTTTCTCTTCAATTTTTTGTTGGTCCAGATCAATTCTTCAAAAACTTGTGTCCACAAAAGCACGTCTTGCGTCTTGGGGTGTAATTGAAAATAGAACCTGTGTGCAGAGCCGTGCCCAAAGATACAGAGCCCGTAAGCGGATTTTAAAAAAAAATCCTTGTTAACTCCATTTTTATGTTAAAAGCTCTAGTTATTCATCTTCATCTCATATTCATATAAAATCAATCCAATTTATATTAAAAAAAAAAAATATTATCATTTCAAATTCATATAAACCAGTAATAACAATCATTATCGTAAACAAAATAAATATAAATTAGAATAACAAATTACAAATCAAACTAAATCTAATATTAAATGAAACAAAATTATAATTAAAAAAATTTAACAATTGACAAATAGCTTTTGATTATATGGTTGTTCAGAAAGAATAAAAGGAGAGTAAGAAGTTTCCAAAACTTTAACAAAGAAATAAGAAATTGAAATGGTATTTTTAATTTTAATTTGTTTAATTATTTAGGTGGCTATGTATGTTGCCTAATATTGTATTGTGTTATTAACTTAGTTGCTAATTTTACCAAGAAAATATTTTATTTTCAAACTAAATCTTTATTTAAATAATTAATAATGTTAACAATTAGTTTAAATTAATTTTTTAAATTTTGGCCCGTAGGCGAATGTTTGTATTATTTGTTCATAGGCACGGGTCTGCCTGTGTGCTGTGCGAGATTTATGATGAAACTAGGGATCATCTGCTGCTGAGGTGCCCATATAGTTATGATGTGTGGAGATTGGGATTTCGGAGACTCAATGCTCAGTTTTTGGGGTTTGGCACTTGGACTGTTTTTCAAAGATGGTTAAAGTGCTCTTACCCGACGCCTTCTGAGAACACTTGAGGTTGCTCATGGCTCAAGCGATAATCTACTCTTTGTGGCGCCAACGTAACGACCGCATCTTCAACAACAAATCAGTTCCAGCGGAGGTGCTTTTCAAGGCTATTGATAGGAGGATCCGTGACACTTGCTTAGCTAGGAAAGACCGGCCAAGCTTCCACGACTCACTCGCTTTGTGGTTTCGAGGTACTTGACCTCCTTTTTTCTTCTTTTTTCTTTTCCTTGTGTAACTTATTCAATGGGATTAATGCCCGAAGGCTTCTTGCTACTGTTTTATTCTCAGCTATGTAATCGTCCCTTAAAGTAATACAACCAGAAATTTTAGAAAAAAAAAAAAATTCTTCAAAAACTTCATTTATTTAGAAAACAACAAAAACATATTAACATAAAAACGAGAATAAATACATTCTACATAAAGTTGGGAACTAGATTGTGGAGGTTCTAACTCCTATTTATCTTTGATTATCCATGTAAATAAGGGTTAACAATGATGTATATAGAGTTTTTTTTATAAACTAATTAATGAAAAATAATAAAGTTGCAAAATAACACTCAAAACTAGTTTAGTTAATATTAATCTAGTGTTATAATGATAATAGGTCTTTTAGAAATGAAATAATTTTTTTTTAATTACTGCATTTTTTCATAAAATTGAATTTTCATAGGGGTTAGTTCACTGCTTTTGAAATATTTTCAAAATTTTTAGTTATCTTGTTTTAATAGAATAGATACATCCTGGATACAGTAACAAGACCGCAGAGGTTTATGTTTCTACTTGTCCTTAATTATCCAAAGAATTGAGATCTCATAAAGTTATCCAACTAATTAATGATGAATATAGAATTCTTTAAATTTATACGTTTAAAAGTAATTAATTTACCTAATAACATTCAAAATAAGTTTATTTATACAAAGTTTAAGGTTTAAGAGTTAATATTGAAATAACTAATCAAGATTTAGAATATGATTTAATGTTTTAGATACAAATTTAAGGATTTAGGGTTAGGGCTTAGGTTTAGGGCTTAGGGCTAAGGGCTAGGGCGTAGGGCTTAGGGTTGTTTAGGGTTAGGACTTAATGTATGAAATGTGATTAAATTAGTTTATATTAATCTAGAACTAGAATTAGTTTAATTCTGATGAGTTGGTTCGACCTCGAGCTGAAGAAATTTCAGGTCTCCTTAACGAGGTACTTTAGAAATAGAGTGATTGAAATTATTATTTTTATTTATGTAATTATTAAAAATATTAATTTTTTATAAGAATTAATTCATTAATTTCGAGATACTTTTAAATATTTTTTAGTTACATTGTTCTAAAACATATATACATCCTACATAAATTTGGGAACTCGATTGCGAAGGTTTGGATTCATATTTGTCTTTGATTATCCATGCAAATAAAGGTTAGCTATGATGTATATTGAGTTATTTAAAAAAAAAAAAATTAATAAATGAAAAATAATAAAGTCGCAAAATAACATTCAAAACTAGTTTAGTTAATATTGATCTAGTGTTAGAATGATATTAGGTCTTTTAGAAATAAAATAAGGAGAATTAATTTTGTTCAAAAAATTGAATTTTCATAGGGGGTTAGTTCACTGATTTAGAGACATTTCAAAAATTTTAGGTATCTTGTTTTAATACATAAATACATCATATAAGAATATAGTAACGAGACCGCAGAAGTTTAGCTTTCTACTTGTCTTTAATTATCCAAAAAGTTAAAATCTCATAAAAAATATTCAACTAATTAATGATGAATATAGAGTTCTTTAAAATTACAGGTTAAAAAGTAATTAATTTATCTAATAACATTCGAAATAAGTTTAGTTAATATTAAAATTAGTTAATATTAATCACTATTTAGAATGTGAATTAATGTTTTAGAATATAGATGCCAAATAACATTCTAAAATATACAAATTTAAGTATGTAGGGTTTAGGGTTTAGGGTTTAGGGTTTAGGGTTTAGGGTTTAGGGTGTAGGGTTTAGGGTTTAGGGTTTAGGGTTTAGGGTTTAGGGTTTAGGGTTTAGGGTTTAGGGTTTAGGGTTTAGGGTTTAGGGTTTAGGGTTTAGGGTTTAGGGTTTAGGGTTTAGGGTTTAGGGTTTAGGGTTTAGGGTTTAGGGTTTAGGGTTTAGGGTTTAGGGTTTAGGGTTTAGGGTTTAGGGTTTAGGGTTTAGGGTTTAGGGTTTAGGGTTTAGGGTT
>NW_006256839.1:0-8966 GCF_000478725.1 Eutrema salsugineum | reverse complement strand
GTCATATTCTGATCCAAAATGGAACTATATTGACAAGGGGGGTTCTGAGAATAGAAATAGGAGGTAGAGAATCCTAAATGTGGAAGGAGATGCATCATTTCAATGTTTTCTTATTCATTTGGATACACCCAATCTCTCCTATGAAAATCAGAAAACTGGGACTCTCTTTAGGAAAAGTCATATTCTGATCCAAAATGGCACTGTATTGACAAGGGGGACTTCTGAGAATAGAAATAAAAAGTAGAGACTTCTAAATGTGGAAGGAGATGCATTATTTACATGTTTTCTTATTCCTTTGCATACACCCAATCTCTGCTATGAAAATCTAAAAACTGGCACTCTCTTTAGGAAAAGTCATATTCTGATCCAAAATGGAACTATATTGACAAGGGGGGTTCTGAGAATAGAAATAGGAGGTAGGGACTTCTAAATGGGGAAGGGGATGCATCATTTACATGTTTTCTTATTGCTTTGGATACACCCAATCTCTCCTAGGAAAATCTAAAAACTGGCACTCTCTTTAGGAAAAGTCATATTTTCATCCAAAATGGCACTATATTGACAAGGGGGAGTTCTGAAAACAGAAATACGAGGTAGAGAATCCTAAGTGTGGAAGGAGATGCATCATTTTCAATGTTTTCTTATTCATTTGGATACACCCAATCTCTCCTATGAAAATCTAAAAACTGGCACTCTCTTTAGGAAAAGTCATATTCTGATCCAAAATGGCACTATATTGACAAGGGGGACTTCTGAGAATAGAAATAAGAAGTAGAGACTTCTAAATGAGGAAGGAGATGCATCATTTACATGTTTTCTTATTCCTTTGCATACACCCAATCTCTCCTATGAAATTCTAAAAACTGGCACTCTCTTTAGGAAAAGTCATATTCTGACCCAAAATGGAACTATATTGACAAAGGGGACTTTTGTGAATAGAAATAAGAAGTAGAGACTTCTAAATGGGGAAGGAGATGCATCATTTACATGTTTTCTTATTCCTTTGGATACACCCAATCTCTCCTATGAAAATCTAAAAACATGCACTCTCTTTAGGAAAAGTCATATTTTGATCCAAAATGGAACTATATTGACAAGGGGGAGTTCTGAGAATAGAAATGGGAAGTAGAGAATCCAAAATGTGGAAGGAGATGCATCATTTACATGTTTTCTTATTCATTTGGATACACCCAATCTCTCCTATGAAAATCTAAAAACTGGCACTCTCTTTAGGAAAAGTCATATTCTGATCCAAAATGGCACTATATTGACAAGGGGGACTTCTTAGAATATTTCTAGTCTCAATACTCCTATTCTTCGGACCTGTTCAGCAATTGGGATCAGAATATGACTTTTACTAGAAAGAGTCCCTGTTTTTGGAGCTAAAAACTGGCACTCTCTTTAGGAAAAGTCATATTCTGATCCAAAATGGCACTATATTGACAAGCGTGATTGTAAGCAAACTCGACATGAGGCAGGCACTCTTCCCATGTCTTGAGTGTTGAGAAGACCAATAAAAGGCTTAGACATTATAAGTATCGGTTTGATCCTTTAATATCAATACCGAGACTAATAAATGACTAAGTCCAGAATAATAAAGGCCAATGGTATCAAGGAGCTTCAGGCCCATCAAAGTGTCCAAGAATGAGTTCTCAAGTCAAAGGAACCGATGGAGGGAAGATAAAAGTCAACAGGGAAGTGGTTAGAACCTATTTAGACATGTGACTCCAGCGCATGGCTGTCACTTTCAGTCTCGGGATCTAGTTCCCTTTGTCTCTCTCTGTAACGGTCACCTAGCTAGGGCTTCCAGCCTCCTTTTGTCTGTCTATAAGTGCATTGTAACGAGAACCTAAGACAAGATGATAATGGAGACTCTTTATTCTCTCTTTCTTGTTCATCATTTCTTTTCATTCTGCAAACTATTATCGCTAATCTCTCAATAATTTCACATGGTATCAGAGCATTTGATCCATATTCTCTTTCTTTAATCTCTTTCTCTTTACAAACTCCTCATAATCTCTAGTTCTTTCTCTTTTATTCTCGCCGTTCTTCCTGTTCTTTACTTGCTCATTCTCGACTTCCCTTTATTCACCGGGTAAAAGCTTTACCTAGCGGTCCAAATCTTTCTCATGGAGAACACCAAGACAGTGGTGATTCCAGTTACTCTCAAGGGAGTAAACTATCTCTTGTGGTCTAGAACCACAAAGACGGCTCTTTGCGGTCGCGGCCTTTGGAACCATATCTTGGAAGATAAATCTCCAAAGGAAGGAGCAAGCGATGAGAAAAAGAGCGAAGAACTCACTGCCGAGGAGACCAAGTGGTTTCAAGAAGATCAGACGGTCCTCGGCCTCATCCAAAACTCATTAGATCCGGCGATTCTTGAAGCTTACTCCTACTGTGAGACCGCAAAGGCTCTATGGGAAACTCTCAAGAACGTTTATGGAAATGACACTAACCTGAGCCGTGTCTTTGAAGTCAAGAAAGCTATCAATGACCTAAGCCAGGGAGACATGGAGTTTAAAGATCACTTTGGGAGGTTCAGATCCTTGTGGGCCGAGTTTGAGATGCTAAGACCAGCTACAACCGATCCAGTGCTGCTTAATGCTCGCCGGGAACAAGATAAAGTCTTTGGACTCCTACTCACTCTAAACCCTATCTTTAATGACCTCATCAAGCATATACTGCGTGAGGACAAGCTTCCAAGCCTTGATGAAGTCTGTGCTCGCATTCAGAAGGAGCAGGGGTCATCCGGTCTCTTTGGAAGCAAGGGAGAGCTTCTTACGGCCAACAAGGGGATTTACAAGCCAGAAGATAAGAGACAATGGGTCTGCGACCATTGTAAGAAGAAGGGACACATCAAAGACAAGTGCTGGATCTTGCACCCTCACCTTAAACCCACCAAGTTTAAAGATTCAAAGGCGAATGTAGCCTATGAACACTTGGGTACCTCGAAGCAAGCCGGTCCATCTCTGCACCAAGATGTTGGTGACTATGTGAGGAAAGCCGACTTGGAAGCTGTGATCAAAGCCATTGCCTCCTTGAAGGAGTCTGGTATCACTTTCTTTACTCAAAAGTCTAGTAATGATCTTATTATAGACTCGGGTGCTTCACACCATATGATTAGTAACTCGCATTTGCTTAAAGATATTAAACCGGCTTTAGGTAATGTAGTTATTGCAAATGGTGATAAAATTCCTGTTGAGGGCATTGGTAACTTGAATCTATTTGATAAGAGCTCTAAAGCCTTCTTTATGCCTAAGTTTACATCTAATCTTTTGTCGGTTAGAAAAGCCACTCAAGATTTAAATTGTAAAGCTATCTTTGGGCCTAATGATGTTCATTTTCAGGATATTGAGAATGGCAAAGTTCTTGGAAAGGGTGGAGTTAAAGATGAGCTTTATGTTCTTAAGGACTTATCTACAAGCACACCTGATTCGTTATCTACTAGTTCTTGTTTTTCTGTTTGTTTAAATGCAATGTGGCATGCTAGACTAGGTCATCCCCACTCTAGAGCTTTAGAATTAATGTTACCTCATGTTTCCTTTGATCATTCAAGCTGTGAAGCATGTATTCTTGGTAAACATTGTAAAACTGTTTTTCCAAAATCGGCTACTATCTATGAGAACTGCTTTGATTTAGTTCATACTGATGTTTGGACCTCACCCTGCTTGTCTAGAGATAACAACAAGTATTTTGTCACATTTATCGATGAAAAATCGAAATATACTTGGGTTACTCTTCTTCCTTCAAAGGATCGAGTGTTTGATGCATTCTTGAACTTTCAAAATTATATTACTAACCAATTTAATGCAAAGCTTAAAGTGTTAAGATCAGATAATGGTGGAGAATATACTAGCCAACGATTCAAAGAACATCTTGCAAAGCACGGCATCATGCATCAAACGAGTTGTCCATACACACCACAATAAAACGGGGTGGCCGAGAGGAAAAACAGGCATCTTATGGAGGTTGCACGATCGATAATGTTTCACACCAACGTTCCAAAGAGGTTTTGGGGAGATGCAGTCATGGCCGCATGCTATCTTATCAACAGAATACCTACAAAAGTCTTAAAAGACACATCCCCATTTGAGGTACTAAACAAAACTAGACCATCTATAGATCACTTACGAGTATTTGGCTGTGTTTGTTTTGTTTTAGTCCCAGGTGAACAAAGAAACAAACTAGAAGCCAAGAGCTCTAAGTGTATGTTTCTAGGCTATTCAACCACTCAAAAGGGTTACAAGTGCTATGACCCCACCTCAAATCGAACCATTGTGTCCCGGGATGTTAAATTTCTTGAGCACCAAGGATACTACACCAACAAAGATTGGGAAAGCCTTAAGGATTTATCAAGATCTCCTGGAGACCGTGCCACTAGCCTCAGATTTCTTCTTGATCATCTTGGTAACACTGGTACGCCTATATCAAATTCTAGCGATGCAACCGAGTCACTAGACATCGCCCCTCAAGCTCAAGAACAAGAGCCCGATCCAACTCCACCGCAGCAAGGTTCAGTGCAAGAAGGTGATGACATTTTGTCTGACTCAGGAGACGAAGAGGTACTAGAGGAACCAACTCACCAAGAAGAGGAGCAAGCGCCACCACTTAGACGTAGTACGAGACTGATCAAAGATCCCTCAAATTGGATTAATACTCGAGTCTACTACAATAACCAAGCTGTTGCTCATCCGGCTCAACTGCAATGCTCTCTAGACCTTGTTCCTGCTGATCATCAGGCGTTTCTTGGAAAAGTCGAGCTCGACTTTATTCCAAAAGACTATGAAGAAGCTAAAGATAAGGAGGAATGGATTCAAGCTATTGGCGATGAAAAGGGGGCGATGGAACGTAATCATACTTGGGATGAGGCCGATCTTCCACCAGGCAAGAAAGCTGTCAGCTCCAAATGGGTCTTCACGATCAAATACAAGAGCAATGGTGACATAGAAAGACACAAAGCTCGTCTCGTAGCTCGCGGCTTCACACAAACTTATGGAGACGACTATATCGATACCTTTGCTCCGGTGGCCAACCTCAAAACAGTAAGGGTAGTACTCTCATTAGCTACTAACCTATCTTGGGAGTTGTGGCAGATGGATGTAAAGAACGCATTCCTTCAGGGGGAGCTTGAAGAGGAGGTCTATATGAAACCACCACCGGGTCTTGAAGAGTCTATAGCTCCCGGTAAAGTTCTGAGACTTAGGAAAGCTATTTATGGCCTTAAACAATCACCTAGAGCTTGGTACCACAAGCTGAGCTTCACTCTTAGAGACCATGGCTTTAGAAAATCAGAATCGGATCATACCCTCTTTACACTTCAAAGCTCTCAAGGTATTGTTGTTGTCCTAGTTTATGTTGATGATATCATTATCTCTGGCAATGATATTGAAGGTATCCGGTCTACTAAAGAATTTCTTAAGTCTGTATTTGATATCAAAGTTCTTGAAGCAAAACCGGTTAAGACGCCGCTTGAGGAAGGGTACAAGGTCTCTCGCCAGGGGGAGAAACCAGATGAGCCGTTTCAAGATGTCCCACTATACCGCAAGCTTGTAGGTAAGCTAATCTATTTGACACTTACTAGACCTGACTTGTGCTTTGCTGTGAATCAGGTGAGCCAACACATGCAAAAACCCACTGTTTATCACTGGAGCATGGTGGAACGGATTCTCAGATATCTAAAAGGCTCAGTTGGTCAAGGCATATGGATGGGAAGGAATGACAACACTGAGATAGTCGGGTACTGCGATGCTGATTGGGCTGGGGACAGAAATGATAGAAAGTCTACAACAGGCTATTGTACATTTGTTGGAGGCAACTTGGTGACCTGGAAGACAAAGAAACAGAAGGTGGTGTCAGATTCAAGTGCAGAGTCAGAATACCGAGCCATGAAGAAACTTGCAAATGAGCTTACTTGGCTCAAGGCGTTGCTCAAGGACCTGAATATCGAGTCACCAGGCCCCATGACATTCCACTGTGACAACCAGGCGGCTATTCACATTGCAAACAACTCAGTCTTCCATGAGAGAACCAAGCATATCGAGATAGATTGTCATAAGGTTCGACAAAAGATAGAAGAAGGAGTCATCCTCCCATGTTTTACCAGAAGCGAAGACCAACTGGCCGATATCTTCACCAAAGCTACGAGCCCCAAAGTTTGCGACCACATCTACAGCAAGTTGGGACTCGTTGATCTTGCTCATGTCTGATCTCAAGCTCCCTGATTCATAGACTTTGTACTCTTTTTCCTTGGCATAGTTTTTATCCCATGCGGTTTTTCTATGTCAAGGTTTTAATGAGGCACTGTTCTATGGGTCTTCAAGCTTAGTAATATTCTTCATATATGACTAAGCTTGAGGGGGAGTGTTGAGAAGACCAATAAAAGGCCTAGACATTATAAGTATCGGTTTGATCCTTTAATATCAATACCGAGACTAATAAATGACTAAGTCCAGAATAATAAAGGCCAATGGTATCAAGGAGCTTCAGGCCCATCAAAGTGTCCAAGAATGAGTTCTCAAGTCAAAGGAACCGATGGAGGGAAGATAAAAGTCAACAGGGAAGTGGTTAGAACCTATTTAGACATGTGACTCCAGCGCATGGCTGTCACTTTCAGTCTCGGGATCTAGTTCCCTTTGTCTCTCTCTGTAACGGTCACCTAGCTAGGGCTTCCAGCCTCTTTTTGTCTGTCTATAAGTGCATTGTAACGAGAACCTAAGACAAGATGATAATGGAGACTCTTTATTCTCTCTTTCTTGTTCATCATTTCTTTTCATTCTGCAAACTATTATCGCTAATCTCTCAATAATTTCACATGGTATCAGAGCATTTGATCCATATTCTCTTTCTTTAATCTCTTTCTCTTTACAAACTCCTCATAATCTCTAGTTCTTTCTCTTCTATTCTCGCCGTTCTTCCTGTTCTTTACTTGCTCATTCTCGACTTCCCTTTATTCACCGGGTAAAAGCTTTACCTAGCGGTCCAAATCTTTCTCGGGTAACTTTATTCATCTTTCTCATGGAGAACACCAAGACAGTGGTGATTCCAGTTACTCTCAAGGGAGTAAACTATCTCTTGTGGTCTAGAACCACAAAGACGGCTCTTTGCGGTCGCGGCCTTTGGAACCATATCTTGGAAGATAAATCTCCAAAGGAAGGAGCAAGCGATGAGAAAAAGAGCGAAGAACTCACTGCCGAGGAGACCAAGTGGTTTCAAGAAGATCAGACGGTCCTCGGCCTCATCCAAAACTCATTAGATCCGGCGATTCTTGAAGCTTACTCCTACTGTGAGACCGCAAAGGCTCTATGGGAAACTCTCAAGAACGTTTATGGAAATGACACTAACCTGAGCCGTGTCTTTGAAGTCAAGAAAGCTATCAATGACCTAAGCCAGGGAGACATGGAGTTTAAAGATCACTTTGGGAGGTTCAGATCCTTGTGGGCCGAGTTTGAGATGCTAAGACCAGCTACAACCGATCCAGTGCTACTTAATGCTCGCCGGGAACAAGATAAAGTCTTTGGACTCCTACTCACTCTAAACCCTATCTTTAATGACCTCATCAAGCATATACTGCGTGAGGACAAGCTTCCAAGCCTTGATGAAGTCTGTGCTCGCATTCAGAAGGAGCAGGGGTCATCCGGTCTCTTTGGAAGCAAGGGAGAGCTTCTTACGGCCAACAAGGGGATTTACAAGCCAGAAGATAAGAGACAATGGGTCTGCGACCATTGTAAGAAGAAGGGACACATCAAAGACAAGTGCTGGATCTTGCACCCTCACCTTAAACCCACCAAGTTTAAAGATTCAAAGGCGAATGCAGCCTATGAACACTTGGGTACCTCGAAGCAAGCCGGTCCATCTCTGCACCAAGATGTTGGTGACTATGTGAGGAAAGCCGACTTGGAAGCTGTGATCAAAGCCATTGCCTCCTTGAAGGAGTCTGGTATCACTTTCTTTACTCAAAAGTCTAGTAATGATCTTATTATAGACTCGGGTGCTTCACACCATATGATTAGTAACTCGCATTTGCTTAAAGATATTAAACCGGCTTTAGGTAATGTAGTTATTGCAAATGGTGATAAAATTCCTGTTGAGGGCATTGGTAACTTGAATCTATTTGATAAGAGCTCTAAAGCCTTCTTTATGCCTAAGTTTACATCTAATCTTTTGTCGGTTAGAAAAGCCACTCAAGATTTAAATTGTAAAGCTATCTTTGGGCCTAATGATGTTCATTTTCAGGATATTGAGAATGGCAAAGTTCTTGGAAAGGGTGGAGTTAAAGATGAGCTTTATGTTCTTAAGGACTTATCTACAAGCACACCTGATTCGTTATCTACTAGTTCTTGTTTTTCTGTTTGTTTAAATGCAATGTGGCATGCTAGACTAGGTCATCCCCACTCTAGAGCTTTAGAATTAATGTTACCTCATGTTTCCTTTGATCATTCAAGCTGTGAAGCATGTATTCTTGGTAAACATTGTAAAACTGTTTTTCCAAAATCGGCTACTATCTATGAGAACTGCTTTGATTTAGTTCATACTGATGTTTGGACCTCACCCTGCTTGTCTAGAGATAACAACAAGTATTTTGTCACATTTATTGATGAAAAATCGAAATATACTTGGGTTACTCTTCTTCCTTCAAAGGATCGAGTGTTTGATGCATTCTTGAACTTTCAAAATTATATTACTAACCAATTTAATGCAAAGCTTAAAGTGTTAAGATCAGATAATGGTGGAGAATATACTAGCCAACGATTCAAAGAACATCTTGCAAAGCACGGCATCATGCATCAAACGAGTTGTCCATACACACCACAACAAAACGGGGTGGCCGAGAGGAAAAACAGGCATCTTATGGAGGTTGCACGATCGATAATGTTTCACACCAACGTTCCAAAGAGGTTTTGGGGAGATGCAGTCATGGCCGCATGCTATCTTATCAACAGAATACCTACAAAAGTCTAAAAGACACA